>NC_053112.1:4713885-4803885 GCF_010015445.1 Perca fluviatilis | reverse complement strand
CGGATCCCCTCAGGGCTGTGTTCTTTCCCCCCTGCTCTTCTCCCTCTACACCAACAACTGCACCTCCAGTCACCAGTCTGTCAAACTTCTGAAGTTCGCGGACGACACCTCCCTCATCGGACTCATCTCTGATGGAGACGAGTCCGCCTACAGGTGGGAGGCTGACCACCTGGTGAAGTGGTGCAAGCAAAAACAATCTCAACACTCTAAAGACAGTGGAGATGGTTGTGGACTTCAGGAAGAACCCCCATCACCCTCTTTGGCTCCACAATAGTCACTGTGGAGTCTTTCCGCTTCCTGGGAACTATCATCTCCCAGGACCTCAAGTGGGAGCTGAACATCACACACCAAAACCTCACGTCACATGAACAGCTTTTTCCCCTCCGCCACGAGCCTTATCAACAAGGCCCGGAACCCACCCTGACTCTCCACCTGGCTCTTCATGCCACTGTTCTCTCTCTGCTGTAATGCTCTTTGCTCTTTATTCATTTTTTTATTTCTATCTTTATTTTTAATTTAATTTAATACATACTGTGTACATATACTTATATTGTTTAATATTCCATCTAGAGAATGTGTGACGTGCACCAACAACACCAAAACAAATTCCTTGTATGTGTTAAAAAACGTACTTGGCAATAAAACCCTTTCTGATTCTGAAACATCACAGAGGCAGACTGGTTTAGGACGTTTTCCAAGAGCATAACTTTGGGTACAACATTTTGGGGGTTGAGATCTTCACTTTTGATTACTTTTTTACAGTCACTGCATCCGAGCTTGCGCGCGCCACTGTGACGTCAAAATGACATAGATCTTGCTGGCGCGCCAGGATTTTGATTGTGCGACCATAGTTCGTGCACCACTCTATTTCTTTCAGCGGCGCGCGACAAAGCGGAAACGGGAAGCATGAACAAGTTCGAGGGTAACAGGATGCCAGTTACAACACCCACTGAGATGAGAAGGGTGTGTATGGACTTATCTAACTCTGGGGGATACGGGGAATAGACAAAGGCCCAATAAGTCGGCGTGTTCCTTTAAGGCATGCTATTATTAATTGTCTTAAACTTGTCTGGTCGCTTTTGGTGGGATTGCTGCATTCACACCTGCCCAAACGAACCGCACTAAGGAGGTGTGTGTGTGTGTGTGTGTGTGTGTGTGTGTGTGTGTGTGTGTGTGTGTGTGTGTGTGTGTGTGTGTGTGTGTGTGTGTGTGTGTGTGTGTGTGTGTGTGTGTGTGTGTGTGTGTGTGTCCCCTGTACTTTCAGACCATGGTGTGAAATGTGTAGCAGGAGAAGTTAACCCTCTCCTTGATTTCATGTTGTTCATGGAGAAGGAGAACCAGGAAGTGAGTTGGGGGGGAAATGCAATGCTACCACGCCACGGCCGAGAGACGTGTAGTTACATTTCTCAAGAGGTGCTATGTCCCTAGGTACGTGGAGACACACACACACGCATAAATCACACTTGAGTGAATCCCTGGTCTCTCAGCTCCCAGTTACTGGGAGACCAGACCCCTACCGGGAGGAAACCAGACTGACCAGACGGCCCTGGCATCGGGCCAGTCCCGGGCCACGCCGATACGCAGCTGGGAGGCAGACGGAGAGTTCAGGTTCAGCTCCCTCTGCTGCTCCGGGCTCAGATCCTGCAGTAAGAGGAGTCGCCCCGGCAACGCCTCCTCCTCCTCCAGCCGCTGCAGAGCTGAGAGCAGACAGGACACATGAAGCCTCATCATCTTTCTCTCCTGAGACCACTAGATGGCGCTCTCTGTTCAACCAGCGACAACAATGTCGGAAAAGTGACAAAAACATTGAAAAAAGTGACAAAAAAAGCAGCAAAAACATTGAAAAAAGTGACCAAATAATAGAAAAGTGACATAAACATAGAAAAAAAGTGACAAAAAGCGCCAAGAATGTCGGGGAAAAAAAGCATCAAGAACGCCAAGAAAAGCGACGCATAATGTTAAAAAAAAACTATAAAGTGTCAAAAGCATACCGTTGAAAAGAGAAGTCTGTTTCTGTAGAAGTCTAGAAGAAAATGAGCTGACTTCTCTCTTGATTTATTACCTCAGTAAACATTTTCATAACGAGTTTATGGTCTCAATCGCTAGTTTCAAGTCTTCTTCAACACAGCGTGATGATCATTAAATCTCCTCAGAAAGCCAGCCATGCTGTTACCTTTGCTGGCCAGCGTGAGGAGCTGTCGGCGCTCTCCTCGGCTGCAGTGTGTCGGGAAGCAGAAGTCCTCAACGCCTCGAACTACGCTCACCTCACAGCGTATAGCGTATGACCCGTCCAAGTCATCGCCCCAACACACACACACACACACACACACACACACACACACACACACACACACACACACACACACCTGTGTTTCCAGTTCTCAACAAATAAGTTGTTAAGCACCAGAAGTCATTTTCTACCAGATCTCTGTGAGCTCAAACGCTGGTTAACAGGTGTGTGTGTGTGTGTGTGTGTGTGTGTTTTGTGTGTGTGTGTGTGTGTGTGTGTGTGTGTGTGTGTGTGTGTGTGTGTGTGTGTGTGTGTGTGTGTGTGTGTGTGTGTGTGTGTGTGTGTGTGTGTGTGTGTGTGTGTGTGTGTGAGTGAATCTGTGTACTCTTCCTTGTGCTAGCTAAAGTAACTCCATGTTTCTGAGTCATAACACACAAAGAAGATGAATCAGCAGGCTTCGTTTATCCCTCCTGTTGTCCTCGGGTCTAATCCGACTCATTTTCAAAAAGTTTCTATATCAGAAATTTGGGTTTTCTTTCAACCAAATTGTCAAAGGAACTAGCGTGGATGGTTCTATACAACCATTACTCTTCACAGGTAAAATAAATTATCAGTTCACTACTTTCATTGAATTTTATAGCATTTGAAGAAGAAGAAAAAAATGACAAGAGAACATTAAACAAAAAGTGACAAAAATGTTGGAAAAAGCTTCAAAAACACTGGGGGAAAAATAGACAAAAATGTCAGAAATAGTGACTAAAAACCTGGGAAAAAAATCGACAAAAACACTGGGAATAGTGACCAAAAAAAGTATTGAAAAAGAACAACAAAAGGTTGAAAAAAAAAGTTTGACCCAGAAAAAAAAAGTTGGTTGTTGGTCGACAGGATGACAGCACGAGAGTTAAATCAGAATGAGGGAAATGTTAAAGTATGCAGACCTTAAATGTAATAAATATGTGGAATACACACCAGTTACAGTGCATTACTCTTCGTAGCTATGTGTACGAATAGTTCTGACCTTCAGGTTGTCGTGGTTGAAGTCGCTCTCCGGCGTCCGGCTGGTGATCTTGTGTCCGTGATGCGACTCGATAACTCGGTCGAAGAAGTCACAGAACAGGATGTAGGACTCGGGGTCGCCCGCGACACAGCCCACAGAAACAGGACCGGACCAATGACCTTCATACACACACACATCACAGTACAGACAGACAGGACCAATGACCTTCATACAGACATCACAGTACAGACAGACCGGACCAATGACCTTCATACAGAGACATCACAGTACAGACAGACAGGACCAATGACCTTCATACACACACATCACAGTACAGACAGACCGGACCAATGACCTTCATACACACACACATCACAGTACAGACAGACAGGACCAATGACCTTCATACAGACATCACAGTACAGACAGACAGGACCAATGACCTTCATACAGACATCACAGTACAGACAGACAGGACCAATGACCTTCATACAGACATCACAGTACAGACAGACAGGACCAATGACCTTCATACAGACACATCACAGTACAGACAGACAGGACCAATGACCTTCATACAGAGACATCACAGTACAGACAGACAGGACCAATGACCTTCATACAGAGACATCACAGTACAGACAGACAGGACCAATGACCTTCATACAGACATCACAGTACAGACAGACAGGACCAATGACCTTCATACAGACATCACAGTACAGACAGACAGGACCAGACAAAATATGTTAATCCTCCCGTTGTCCTCAGGTCAAATTTGACCCATATTCAAAATGTTTCTATATCAGAAATTTGGGTTTCTTTCAACCAAATTGTCAAAAAATAACAATGGATGGTTCCACACAACCGTTACTCTTCACAACAAAAATAAAAGAGCAGCTCAGTACTTTCATTGAATTTGGGTGTTTTATTAAATTTTATAGCAAAAAAAAGATAAAAGAATGTTGATAAGAGTGACAAAAATGTCGGAAATAGCTTCAAAAACGTGGGGAAAAAACAACAAAATGTAAAAAAAAAAAAAAAAAGGACAGGAAAAATGTGACAAAAACATCCGTAAGAAGTGACAAAAAAAGTATTACAAATTTTGGGTGAAAAGAGACTGAAGTGTCGAAAAAGATGACCACGTTTAAAAACAAAAAATAGTACATTTTGACACAGAAAATTAAAAAGTTGCACGGTCAACGGGAAGACAACACAAGGGTTAAAGGTGCTGTAGGTAGGATTGTGACAATCCAGGACTTAGCCAAAGACTTTGAACATTGACAACTTCTCAGTCCCTCCCCCCTTTCTGCTAAAGCCCAAAATGGTCTCCTAAGCCCCTTCCCCCACAAGGGAGAATGAATGCGTTTGCAAGAGCAGTGATTGGCATGCAGTTAGACCCTCCCCCTGGCCCTGATTGGTGCATCTGAACAGGGAGCTGTGGATTTTTGCAAATCCCACTCCAGGCTGTAGGTGGAGCCAGAGGAGCTGGATTTATTTTAATGACCTGCTTCATGTAGTTCTACTGGAACATAGGGTCAGTTTCAGCAGATATGACAGAAAGGTAGTTTTATAAGGCTTACCTACTGCATCTTTAACTGTGTTTCCAGAGTTTTTTCCAGACCCATCTAGTTAACGCAGGTTAACGCACCAGAAACAAATGAACCAGCCAAAATATTTCCTTTACATGCATCATCAACGTCATCATCAACGTCATCATCGTCTAACTTTATCTAAAATATATCTAATCCTTGTGTGGTCCACACAAGGATTATGTACTTCCGAATTGCTCTCTAAACAAGGGTTAATACAGCATTTTGGTCAGCTTAAACTGTGTTTAAATGTGTTCTAGAAATAAACTTTACTTACTTACTTTACAAGAAACAGGGTTTAGAGAGCAATTCTCAACAAAGTAAAGGGAAGTACATAATCCTTGTGTGGTCCTTCGGGTCACTGGGACCCGAAGGACCACACAAGGATTAAATGTACACCATACGGTGGCTTCACTGCCAAACCTTAACAGACAGTTTTTGCGGACAATGTTCTAGGGATGCACCTACTCCAGATTTTTGGGGTTCGGCCGAATACTGAATCCACATTAATGGAAGGAACAGCTAGATATGAAAAGGGAGAGAGAGAGGGGGGGGAAGACATGCAGGAAATTGTCTCAGGTCGAACTCGAACCCTGGACCTTCTGCGTCGAGGTGACCTCTATATATGTGGCCTGTTCTACCCACTGAGCCAACCCGGCCACACTAAAACAGGACATTTTTTTTAACAATGATCAACTTAGGAAGAAACACAAACATCGTCAATAACATATTTGTATATAATCTGACGTTTCTATCATCTTTGAATGTCCACGACTTTCTTCTATCAGTTGTTCCGGATTTTAATCTTAGGGCAATTCTCTGAGAAGCAGAACCGCACTGACATCACGCTGACACAACGCTGACAACACGCTTACATCACTCTGACAACGCTGACACCACGCTGACATCACCTGGTTCCTCGAGGCCCGGGCGGATGACATCGTCGAAGATGACTCCGCTGTGGGTGCAGCGGTGGAACTGCCGGCGGTACATGGCCGGTGTGAGGATCTGTCCCATCCAGGTGTAGTTCCTGCCCAGGTCAGGGAACTCCTCGTCGGGGGAACGTCGGCTCAGGTGGAACTGGGACATGGGGTCAGCGGGGACCAGACTCTGAATCATAGAGGAGACCGGAAGAGCTTTTAGTCCAGACTCTGAATCATAGAGGAGACCGGAAGAGCGTTTAGACTGACACCAAAGATTCTCTTCAACTCAAGAAAGCACATCACACGCTGCGCCAACGGTATGAAATGGTCCTCACTTCCTGTCTCCTAAAAGGGCGGGGCCTCGTTTGAACATGGTGTGGTTGGATGAAGAGTTACATTTGTGTAATTTATTTTTATTTTCTTCTGCTAACTTTAGATATTTACACAGCTAAAAGACATATTTAGCATCAGTAACATTAGTTCTGTCCGTTCACAAATGTAGCTGACATTTTCTTCTCTGTGTTGCCAGATCTGGAGAGAGTTTTTTTCCCTCTGAACGGTGTGAAACTGGCTTTGAGTTATGGTTTCTCTTGTTTGGTGGGTGTTGTCTCCTTTAGCGCACATAACAGGGTGTTCAACGTACCCCTGTTTCACTTTAAATAAACATGTTGCTATGTTATGTAGTGGCTGAATGTGGCCCCGGATTCTAAACCACCAGTGCTGTTACAGATCCGTACTGGAAACCCAGTTCAGCCACGACAAAACGTTTATTTAAACTGAAATGTTGGAGTGCTACACACCCTGTTGTAGTGCTACACACCCTGTTGTAGTGCTACACACCCTGTTGTAGTGCTACACACCCTGTTGTAGTGCTACACACCCTGTTGTGTGTGCAAGGCAAGCGCTCTGGCTTTTTTATTATTACAAGTTTACAGACACCTCGCTGCTCATTGGATAACATCTCTGACACACCCACCAAACAAGAGAAAACATACCTCAAAGCCACAGCCAAAACCACAGCGAAATGGTGCACACAATTTGAGATTTAATTCCTGCATTTTTTTCAGATCCTATCCACTGACCAATAGACTGTCCTGACTTGAACCATTCAATTTCTAATTCCTAACCCCAACCAATTTCACACATTCGTTAAACAAATCAGGTTTCCGCAAATCTAATTGTTCCAGAGACGTCTTTTTAGTTTAGTTTAGTTTATTTAAAGAAACAGGGACAGCGTACAATAAACATTAACCCCAAGGGGAGAGATGCATAGTACCAGGTTTTAGCTCAAGAGCTAATTTTCACCTGTAGTCCCTGGGCAGGCGGATCTTAACTAAAATACACAATACATCATACATACATGAAATTTACATTAACCAAATAAATAAGATATAAAAAAAAGGTCATATTCAAACCTTTCATGTACTCAGATCTACACTTATAGACCTTAGAACACACACATATATCCAGTCACATGTGACTGGCGTGTTTTTATTTATGGAGTTAATAATGACTCACTCATGCAGGGTTAGACCTCAACGTCACACGCACACTTAGCTCTGAAAAATTCAAGAGATACTCTAGGTATGGTGAAGGGTATGTGATGATGTGGGGGGGCTATTTTAATTCCAAAGGCGAAGGGAACTTTATCAGGATGCATAATATCCAGGATCCATGAAATGGATAAAATGGCCTTTAAAAATAAAAATCTGCCTGCCTCTATGGGAATTTAACATAGGGGTATGTATACTTATGCCCCCTGTATTTTAAGGAAGAACATTTATTTATTTACGATACATTGTTCATTCACAAAGAAAATTGGTGTCCTTTAAAGGTCGGACTTTTCCTATTTTTTATAATTAAGGCATTAAGATCAATTTCCAAAAGATATTTTTTAGTCAACATTAGCATTGGTATGAATACTTATGCAAGCCACTGTATAACAAGGACAATATGTGGAGAAAATAATCAGATATTCATGCTGAATCATAGTGATTACCTCCAAAATCGGCCGATACCTCGACTCCTTAGAAAATACAACCGGAGCTGCAACAAAAGCAAAATGTTTAGGGGGAAATTTCGGTTTTCTTTTTAACCTGAACCCTATTCTCCCAGGCATTGATGTCCAAACTGACGTGAACAAACATCCTTGAAACTGGTCCAGTACTGAGCGATGAATGCTGTTAACGGGCAGCCATGAAACAAGCTGTGATGTAACCCTACAGGACAAATGTTCAGCATCAGTTAGAGTCCACTAAAAGTTCTGTTGTTACCGCTGACAGACTCAGATTATTAAGTGTCTGACAACATTATGGGATGGATCCCTACAGAGATAGACCTTTAAGAGTAAGATCCTTTAGTTAGTGATGGTTGGAACAGTGGAAAGATGAACCAAGACGGCTTTTGGTAGTTTTATTTAGTTTCTGTCCACTTTGAATGAAGTGTGTTTTTTGATGATAAAAGTCCTGATTATTTAGAGGTGGCGTAGTGCACTATAGCCCCCTGTGGGGCAGCCTAAGCTTTTGTCCTTAATGGCATTTTTTTCCCCTTACATTACTTTTACATTTATACTTTTAAGTAGTTTGGAAACCAGTACTTTTACTTGAGTGAAAAGCTTGAGTTGATACTTCAACTTCTACAGAAGTCTTTTTAAACCCTGGTATCTATACTTCTACCTGAGTAATGAATGTGAAAAACACACGGCATGCAGTGAAAACACTCACGTTTGACCTTCCACATGTCGTCAGCGTGACGGCCCGTCAGCACAACAAAAGATCTAACAATAGTTGTGTTGGTCCTGCAGCTCATCCAGCTGCCGTCTGCAGGGGTCTCCGGTTACAGTCCGAACAACAGCAGCCTTTTTATAACAGCACACATCACCTGATAGTCTAATGCTGCAGATCTCACTCCTGCTTTATGGACTGTTCGTTATGTATTTCTTAAGGGGCCACCGGAGGAGTTTTGGGATCTTTAGTCAAAATAGACTTGACCCTCCCTTCGCCAGCGATACAATTTACTATGACCCTCCAAAAAGATTGGGAAAAGAGGCATGACCTTCCCTGACAATTTATTAGTGATGTTACCCGTGAACCCCCTGCTGGAGGCATGTATCAAAAACATGAACCAATTTGGAATGAAGCTTTGTATCGGAGCTTGATTCATTTTGGGATAATCATGTGACCAGTGACGTCCGAAGCTTCGTTTCACACACACCCAGGTGACTGCTTCGAAAGTTGAATTCAAAAGCTGCACGAGCAGCGCGACACGGGGCGCGCCTTAGTGAGTTGTTGCAGTAGGAGGGTCAACAGAGTCAGGAGAGTTATTGAATAGAGAGATTATTATAGTAATTATTATAGCGAGTAGAAAGTTCATAGCGAGTAGCCTAGTTTATAGCAAGTTTATTGCAAGTAGCCTAAATTTATAGTGAGTAGAGAGTTATAAAAGAGTTTATAGCGCCTTCTGCACTGCCTATCTCACCTATTTGGCTGAGGAGACACGGGCCCAATCCCAAAGTCCGGACTCACAGACTCACGGACTTTGGTGCGCGCTCTCGCAAATTTCGTAAGGGTTGTCCCAATGTCGAATTTCAAAGTGCGTGAGGGTTTGAGTACACACTTACCGAGCCCTTTCCGTGAGTCTGCATCGATGCAGACTTCACCAAAGGGAATTACCCACAGTTCAAAGTGTTGTGACGTTTACCGCGGAGACCGTAGGGAAATCCGGAAATTACAAAAGGTAAACAACAGCACGACACACGACCACGGAACGGACCAGCCGTCTCCTGGGCCTTGGCCGTGTCGAAAGCAACAAACTTAAAATGAAAATTCCCAAACCAGCAAGTGTCAGCAACATCTTTGTTATTAAACGTCGCCATGGTAACATGTGATGTGGTGAAGTGCTGTCCCGATCCCATTTCTATCTATCTGAGCCCATGTGGCCTCACACACTCACTCACTCAGCACCTGAGATCAATTAAGTCTGTGAGTCCTTAGTCCTCAGTCCTCAGGGCTCACTTTGGGATTGGGCCATTGTTGCTAGGCTACGTACTCAGTATAATCACAGAAATGTGTGTGCAATGTGTTCTTCATTTAATTCCCTCCCAAATTGATGTATTTGTTTACAAACACAAGGCAGTTCACAACCAAAATCCTAACTTTATTGTTCTTTTTTTTGTGGACAAGGCAATTACATTTTTATTTATGCAAGGTCCCATTTAGGCTTAGTTATTTATGTCATTTTTTATTCATCCATAAATTCATACTCAAAATGTATTCATCTTCAACTCAAAGACATTCATGGCTAACATCTGTGAAACAGTTTGTGACACAATGCTATCCTTAACTTTCACCACCAGATGTCCTCATAGAGTTCTGAAGTTTTATGTACTCAACCTTTTTTCGATACAATTGGATTGAAAGCTTCACTGGTTCAGAAAGCTTCAGTTCGCCATCACTACAATTTATCAACGCCTTCTGTACTGGTTGGCACTTGGCAAAGATGTACACACAGCCAATGTTATTTAACAGCCATGACATATGTGACTAATCCTATGCTTTCTATCCCACTCCTCTGTTATGGTGTGGGGGCCATTTCTGTAGATTTATTCACTAACATTGTTGTGGAAACACAATAAGCATGGAAACTAAATGCACACTTCCTGCATTACTGCATTACTTCAAATACTAAATTACTCCTCTAGTAAACTAGTATTCACATGAAATAAAACAATAAAACATTGAGACCATTCAACAAAGCACACTGGGTAATAACAAATTCAACACATGAACTGGTTGCTATGGACTCGTCACTAGGCTTCTTCTGTCATATTTTGGCATATAGGTAAAGCTGCCTAAGCTGAACATTATATTCCAAAACATATATGTTTATTTTTAACCCTTGTGTTGACTTCGGGTCAAATTGACCCGTTTTCAATTTTTGTTTCATATCAGCTGAAAATGTGTAGAAGAAAATATTTTACAATTTAAAACGACAAAGCAAAAACAAACAAAAAAAAGGTGTCAAAAACGGTGTTCAAGGTTGACAAGAAGACAAAACAAGCAGATTTTAAATTACATTGTAACAATTTAACAATTCGCCCTTATGAAATCCAATCGCGGCACGGCTGTCTTGGAACACCCTCCTCAGAGAGTTCTGACGAAGGGAATCGCTGGCATTGGAAAATCTGTCGCTGTGCAGAAGTTCACTCACGACTGGGCAGCAGGAGAAGCCAACCAAACTACTGATTTCATATTTCCATTCACATTCAGAGACTTAAACTTGATAAAAGATAAGGATTGGAGTCTTCTGACATTAATAGGTCACTATTTTGTAGAAGTGAAGGATTTGAAAGAGTCAGACTACAGCGAATCAAGTGTTTTGTTCATCTTCGACGGCCTGGACGAAAGCCAATTACCTCTGGACTTCAACAACAATGAGATGTGCCGCGATGTTACAAAGACCACAACATTAGACGTCCTGCTGACCAACTTAATCTCAGGGAAACTGCTGCACAAAGCCTCAGTCTGGATCACAAGTAGACCAGCTGCAGCCTCTAAGATTCCTCCTGAGATCTTCCAAAGGCTGACCGAGGTACGAGGCTTTAATGATAAGCAGAAGGAGGAGTACTTTCAGAAGAAAGTTAGTGACAAGGAAATGGCTCAGAAGATCTCTGATCATCTTCAGTCAAAGACACAAAGAAGTCTGTACATCATGTGCCACATCCCAGTCTTCTGTTGGATTTCAGCCACGGCTCTCCCGAGTCTCCTAACAGAAACAGAAGAAGCAGAGCTGCCCAAGACTGTGACTGAAATGTACACACACTTCCTGATCATCCAGACAAAGCTGAAGGAATATCAGGAAGGTGAAACAGACAAAGATGTGATCATGAAATTGGGAAAGCTGGCATTTGAACAGCTTAAGAAGGGCAACATACTCTTCTATGAAAACGAGTTTAAAAGTTGTGGAATTGATCTGAAAGAAGCTGCAGTTAATTCAGGAGTTTGTACACAGATCATAAGAAAAGAATCTGGACTTCACAAACAAGAGATTTACTCCTTCATTCATTTGAGTACTCAGGAGTTTCTGGCAGCTCTGTACGTGTTAGAGACTTTCTTAGATAGAGGAGAAAATCTGCTTTCCAGCTCAACAAGTGTGAAAGTGCCATCAGAGAAAAGACGACAGAAACATCCCATCCCATTCCTCCTCCACAAGAATGCAGTGGATAAGGCTTTGGTCAGCAATAATGGAAAATGGGACTTGTTTCTGCGCTTCCTGCTCGGTCTGTCACAGGATAAAAATCAAGAGCTTCTTCAGAAACGAGTTGGATTCAAAGGAAGACGTCCACAGAGCAACCAGGAGACAATCAAGTTCATTCACGAGAAGATCAAGATACTGTCCAACAGCGAGAAGAGCATCAACCTGTTCCACTGTTTAAATGAGTTGGGTGACCAGTCTCTGGTAGAGCAAGTCCAAAAGTACCAGAGCTCAGGAAAGTTTGGTAAACTCTTACCTGAACATTGGTCAGCTCTGGCCTTTCAGCTGCTCGTTTCCAATGAAGACCTGGATGTCTTTGACCTGAAGAAATACAAAGGATCAGAGGAAGTTCTGGAGAGGCTACTGCCAGTGCTCAAAGCATCAAAGAAAGCTTTGTAAGTATTCAACCTCGAGAAACCCAACAGCTCTGCAGCTCTCCGGTTGTGTTTCAGTGTAGAGAACAGAGGGAAGTGTTTGCAAAATGTTAACAGACATTTTTTTTTAACTTCAGGTTAAGTAACTGTGACCTCACCGATAGATGTTGTGAGAACATTTCATCAGTTCTCAGCTCAAAGTCTTCTGGTCTGGAGGAGTTAGACCTGAGTGGAAACGATCTGTATGACTCTGGAGTGGAGCTGCTCTCTGACGGTCTAAAAAGTCCCAACTGCAAACTCCAGAGACTCCGGTAAGAACATCCAGATGTACAGTATGTTTGTGGTGATTCATAATATAAGTAACGTGGACTTTGGGACTCTTAAACTGGGAGTAGTTTACTTTTCTTTCATGTTACAGTGAATATAGATGAAAGATTCCCTTCAGATATCTTATATCATGTTGTGATAATGTACATTTACCATCTTTAATCGAGTCAGATGTTTCAGGTGGATATCAGTTTTAACTTTGTCCAGAGATAGCTCCTAGCTTAGCACAAAGACTAGAAGCAGGGGGAAACTGTTAGCACAGCTCCATCAAAAGAGGAAAACTCACCTCCAAGTCTGTCTGATGTACATGTTACATGTAGCTAACAAGATTTAACATGTTTAAAGGTGGAATACTTCACTTTTAATGGGGCTGCTACTATTCTTTGTGCTAAGCTAAGCTAAACACATTCTGCCCCTAAACTAAACTGGACACAGAGATGAAAATATACATAATAATATCTGACTCTGGGGATATTTAATATCTAAATTAGTGTCCAGCTGGCTAAAACTCTCCTGTTGACCATACTCCTGAAAATGTCCCAATTCTGATGTTCAACATGTGTGAGTCAGGTCTAATTATTAATATTTTCTAATGAGTTTTAATACCGCAAAGCTTCATGAAGCAAGACAGAACCAAATTAAACTGTCACCTACATGCAACTAGGGCTGCAACGATTAGTTGACATAATCAACAATGTTGATTATAAAAATTTGTCGACGCATAATTTCATTGTCGACGTGTCGTTCCAGATATGTTCTTAAGGGGCAGGGCTCCAGACTGCCACCGCCCATTTTTTGAGATGGTACGAGTCATTTTTAAAACTACTCGCGCTTGTGCGACCTGCAATTTTTATGACTTTTAATTTTAAATTTTATGTTGAAAAGGAGGAGAGAGCGAGTCTGCCAGAGTTGGCTAATGTGTGTGAGAGGGAATGTGATTAGTTACTGTGTGGGTAGGTAATGTCATCTACACTTCCATAATACATTTACGAGTGGTGATCTGCAGCTGAGGATCATCCATTTTGTTTGCTAAAGACTGTACATTGGCGAGGAAAATGCTGAGAAGTGATAGCAGATAAGGAGTTAGCCTTAGAGCTTCGTAAGTATTCAACCTCGAGAAACCCAACATCTCTGCAGCTCTCCGGTTGTGTTTAAGTGTAGAAAACAGAGGGAAGTGTTTGCTAAATGTCAACAGTCATTTTTTTTTTACCTTTAGGTTAAGTAACTGTAGCCTCACCTACAGATGTTGTGAGAACATTTCATCAGTTCTCAGCTCAGAGTCTTCTGGTCTGGAGAAGTTAGACCTGAGTGGAAACTATCTGCTGGACTCTGGAGTGGAGCTGCTCTCTGACGGTCTAAAAAGTCCCAACTGCAAACTCCAGAGACTCCGGTAAGAACATCCAGATGCACATTATATTAATAATACAAGTAATGTGGACTTTGGGACGGTACGAGTCATTTTTAAAACTACTCGCACTTGTGTGACCTGCAAATTTTATGACTTTTAATTTTTTTATTTTATGTTGAAAAGGAGGAGAGAGTGAGTCTACCAGAGTTGGCCGATGTGTGTGAGAGGGAATGCGATTAGTTACTGTGTGGGTAGGTAACGCCATCTACACTCGTGTGTCTCACTTTCATAGCGTCATGCTCATCATTCGCAGATGCTGTTGCTGAAAATCTCCCAATTCTGATGTTCAACATGTATGAGTCAGGTCTAATTATTAATATTTTCTAATTAGTTTTAACTTGGGCTGTAACAAAATGCGATATGAAACTGAAATCGCGACACTCAGCTCCATGAACCTGTGTCGCGGTGTGAGAACCCCTTCCAACTCCCAGAGTTATCCTTCCCATCCAGATCCAATGCTACCAGATCTTTAAATTACTGTCAGTATTAGTCGTTTGGGTGCTTTATCCCCCTTTTGTCGGGTAAATTTAGCTGTAAAGACGTAACTGTAAAGATGGCTAAACACGAGGGGGGGAGAAATCGGCAGGGAGGAGAATCGGTAACGCTAACGGAGGTGTAACGTAAGAATGGCCGCTGTTCTGACTCGGGTGCCTAGGTCTGTTTCCCAGGTTCAGTAAACTGCCGTTAGCGTCCCTAGTACCGGAGTTAAGTGCTGACCGTGTTTGGATTGCTGGCTGGCTGCTAGCTGGCTGGGGGCTTACTGTGGATGTGCCCCCAGGGTTGTTCTCATCCCGACTGAAGCTTTGCAGCGCCGGGAGAGTGAGGCAGACAGACAGGGGTGTGCTAGGTAGCTGGGTAAATTACCATTAGCATTAGCTACTGGTCAACCAGTGCCTTTAGTAGGCACCAAAGCACTTTTCCTCTTCGGTCCCCCTACAGGTTGGAAGCGGAATTGTCCATTACGGTTACCATTACCATTATACTTATGTCTCATTTTTGGAAACATTATTTTAAGGTACAAAAGAATCTTTGGTGTTGGATTGATCGATATTGAAATCAATCATTATCAATAAATAAGGTCTTTGTTGTATTACTGTGTTGTGTTGTGCTGTGCCATGCGGCAGAAAAAAAGTTGTATTACATTTACTGAGTATAACTTTTAATTGTTTATCATTGTTTTTAACTTTAGGTTAAGAAACTGTAACCTCACCGACAGATGTTGTGAGAACATTTCATCAGTTCTCTGCTCGAAGCTGCTAATATTCTTTGTGCTAAGCTAAGCTAAAAACATTCTGCAACTAAACTAAACTGGACACAGAGATGAAAATATACATACTATTATCTGACCCTGGGGACATTTAACATCTAAATTAGTGTCTAGCTGGCTAAAACTCTCCTGTTGACCGTACTCCTGAAAATGTCCCAATTCTGATGTTCAACATGTGTGAGTCAGGTCTAATTATTAATATTTTCTAATTAGTTTTAACACCTCAAAGCTTCATGAAGCAACATAGAACTAAATGAAACTGTCATCTCCACGCAACATCATAGACTAAAGACCAGTTCAGACCAAAGATTCACGGTGAGTCAAAATCATAATATGTCAAAAACCTTTCTGAGTTCTTGACAGAGACACTTTATCGACTGGAGACACTGGAGTGAGTATTGTGGTCGTTATCACACTTTGAATTAAAGTGATAAAATGTTGTCACATATTCAGGTTTTCAGGTATTTGTGGTCCATTTTCACACTAAAAGTTTATTTACATTATTATTAAATAAATGGATTATAAGACACTATAGTGTAGTTGTGAGCACATATAAGGGCATTTGTAAGTGTTTTATTAATGTAGAGTGTTTGTTTTAATAACTTCTATGAAACATATTTTATATGATTACAGCTGTTTTACTGTGTTGTTATTAATGATCTGTTCATATAGCAGCCTCCCCTTGGTCTCCACAGGAGGATTTATAGATGTTAACTAGGGCTGTCAGCATTAACACTTTAATCGCGATGCGATTAAGGGCCGAGTATAACACGTTAATTATTTTTTTTTAATCGCATGCCGGCATTTATTAATTTATTTTATACTTCACTCGGCTTTGCGTCGTGCCTAACAGGCTACTATTTTGACCCTTTGCTGCACCTTTACTTCTCATCAAGCTGTCATACTTCCTCGTAACACATCCTAGTGCTGCAGGCTGCAGGCATGATGGAGAAAGACAGCAGCAACACAATTCTGAATGGAGCTTTTTATTTTTCAAAACTCCCGGACGGCTCAGAGGTCCAAAGCCATATGCACATTGCGTAAAGCCGAATTAAAATCTCACCGAAGCACGTCAAGCTTGAGCTACCACCTACGAGCTAAGCATAGGACAGTTAACGTGACACAGGTTGATGCTACACTGTAATAAATTTCATGTTAGTTTAACTTGGAAATGCAAGTTCCCTTGCTGCCTTGAAAATCGAAGTTCACTCAACTTGAAGACTGCCTTTGTTTCAACTTAGAAATTAAAGTTAATGATGTTGATGTAACTACAGTGTTCTAGGTTTGTTAAAGTTGTTCTTTTAGTTGATTTAACTTTGTATCACTTGGTTTAACTTCATACTTTAAGTTCAAACAAATAATTTATTTTCTTTAATAATGCAAGAAACCTTCCTTGCCTAGTATAACAGACATACCTTTCTTCTTTATTTCAACTCACACTTTCAAGTTAAAACAACATAACCACATTTATAGCAGAGATACCGTGGGTGGGGCCACCCCAGGGCCCCGTGCAAAATAGCGGCCTCTCTGCTGATCTTGTGTCACTTGACATAAAATGGCCGCTGGTGAAGTGACACGCCGCAGATTAATGGCTGAAGAAAGCCTATTACTGCTCAACGTCTAACACTGTAATACTCCAGCTCTTCTTACCAAACGTAACAGTCACTTAACTCATGGTTACAAATGTAAACCAGCACAACAATGACAATTACCAGGCAACAAAACACTACATTCTAAACACACGTTTAATAAACGGAATTCATAAAGTTACATTTGTATTTCGAACAAACTGCAAACTTTTCAGCAAATTTTAACAAAACTCTATTTACCGCCTTGCATCATGGGAATTGGCCAGCCAATGAACCAGTTGCAGTCCTGACTGCCATTGGTTGATAACTTAACTTACATACCTAAGTTAAATCAGCACATACATTTTTTTAAATAGTCAACCCAACGAATAAATGCAAGTTTAACTTTCAAAAACTCATAAAGTTGAGTTCAAAATCGACAATTTGTATAAGCTTGTTCAGTTAAAAATAAGAAATAAGTGGAAATAACTAAATGGGTCTGTAATATTTTACAGTGTAGTGGGCTCAGGCAAAGCACTGTTTTGGAGAGTGCTACTCGCCGACCTGTTGATGAAACCAAATCCAGAAAAATTACTACAACTCTTGCAAAATGGGTGGCAACTAACTGCAGACTTGTCAGCATCGTAGAAGACTCTGGTCTTAAAGAAGTACTACGGTTGGCATGTTTGGACCTATCTTATACGTTGCCGTCGAGAGGGACAGCAGTTTCACCACACACAGCCTGTACTCCACGGACAAAGCAGCCACACTGGAACTGCTGCAAAGTGCAAACGCTGTCTCATTAACCAGTGATCACTGGACGTCAGTGAGGAATCTAAATTATTTAGAAGTTACTGCACACTATTAACTCTGGTAAGGATTGGTATTTTTACTTTTTTAGTTAGGTACTTGGAGGAATTGTGCTATAATGACAGATTCACACATTTTTCTTTTGTTTACAGTAAATAAATAATAACAAATACACATCTTAATGTCAAGTTCATAAAGTAACTTTCTTTGCATTCATTTGATTCCCAATCAAGATATACTGGTAAGAATTGCTTTCCATTGTTAATATGTACTTAAAAACTGTTCTGAAATGCAAAATAATAGAATTTTAATCTTTAATTTTAAATTTTGATTAAGTGATAAAACATGCGATTAATCGCGATTAACTATAGAAATTCAGCGATTAAAAAAATTAATCTTTTGACAGCCCTAATGTTAACACATTGAGAAACTCTAAATCTGCTCACAGATACATTATAGTTATAAAACATTTATGATATTATTTATTTTTATTTATTTTATAATTCTCTTCCACAAAAAGTTAGAACACAAAACAAACTCTGATCTGAAAACTGTTTAAATGTCTCCTTCCAGCCTGACATGCTGCAGGTTAACAGCAGCTGGCTGCCGGTCTTTGACGTCTGCTCTCAGCGACTCCTCTGATCTCAGAGAACTCAACCTGAGCTACAACTACCTGGAGAACCAGGGGGTGGAGCTGCTCTCTGATTGGCTGAGGAAACCCCAGTGTAGACTGGAGATACTGAGGTGAGACTTCTCAGACAGTTTTCTGTAATTCTTCCCTGGACACCTGTTCTGAGATTAATATAATTTATCTAGCTTTTAATTTCAGACAGTTTCAGTGTTAGTCAGAATTTCCCCCGTTGATCACCTATCTATTTCTATTTTGGAGTATCTGTTGTAGATGATCAGGCCGTGTGATGCTTTATATTCCCCACACTGACTGTGTTTACATTCTTTCATTCATTGTGTGATGCAGGGCAACAGTGAGCTACACACACAGATTCATAGAATATAGAAGTTATGGTAATGGAATTATTAAGATGGGAAGAGTAATAAATTAGATTGCTCGTTACTGAAAAAAGTAACGCCGTTATTCTCATCACTGCTCACCAGATCAGTGTTCCCCAGTAAGTCCCACAGAGAAGTTTGTGCACATTGATTTTATACTGTCACAGAACAAAATAAATCATTCCTGATTGGAATACAGCCAAAAACAAATCCCTCCTTATCCTATGGGAATTAATCTCTCTACAATGCTCTATTATCATTGGACAAAAGTCCTCAAGCAACACTCCTCTGTGTCCTATAAGAAAACAGTAGTTTTCCCTCCCTGGTCACCTTCACGTTCTGTCCACATACATGGTCTTTCCGTCCAGTCTACAAAATGCCTAGTTCCTCTCACCGGAGGTAATAAAACAACATAGGCCTCTAACTACATTTCCATATCACAGATCAGTGAAAAGTGTGAGCATTTTTTAATGCGATGAATACATAAAAATGTTCAAATGCTTAACAAAACTCAAAGAATTACATAATTCCTTTAACATTTTACATACATTCATTTTTACAAAGGGACAAAGGTCTGCTGTGTCATCACTTTGTTAATGTTTGTTCCTGTAAAGGAGAAGAAGATTCTTTAACTTCTTCAATGTTGTCTTCACTCTCAATAAACTCCACAGCATCAGAAACACAAGCAGCCAATCACAGTTGCATTCCCCATGTGGTATCTCTGTCAACGCCGTAGCCCAACCTGTAGGCACATATCTCAGCAGCTATGGCGTAACTTTACAGTTTACAGACTTAGCCACTGTAGGTACGATGCAGAAATCTGGATCTAGCTGCAGGTGAGCTGGTTACAGCAGTCAAGATGTGGAGTAATAAAATCATCTGACGGTCTCCAGATCTCCAAAAGAGAGAAAAAGGTTTTATTTTAGCCTTCGACCTGATGAGGAAAAAGCTGCTGCTGATGAATTATTTGGTCTGTATTGTAATTGTAACGCTGAGTCAGAACTTACACTCAGATTTGTTTACTGGTGACACATAGCCATGTGACAAAAATTCATCCAATCAGTGACTGATTTTATAAAAATGTGTTTTACCTGATTCAACTGTTTTCGTATTTTTGCGAAATAAGTTATCAAAGAAATGTATTTTGTAAATTAATTTTTTAATGTGTTTCTGCCATGTGATATACTGCTCACAGACAGTTAGGAGATATTCCTGCTTCTGGCAAAGGTTGCACTTGTTAATTTGAGATTCACGACTTGCAGATATAATTAAAAATGCTCAGTAATATCTTGGTGTTTCAAGGTTTTTGTTATTATAACTTCTATGAAACCTGTTTTATATGATTACAGCTGTTTTACTGTGTTGTTATTAATGATCTGTTCATACAGCAGCCTCCCCTTGGTCTCCACAGGATGAGTTATACATGTTAACCCCAGCATCTCATGCTGGCTAACCCAGGATGGCGCTGGTAGTGGCAACACGCATGGCGACACGCAGCAGCAGTGTGTGAAAGCAGTTGTATTGAAAACTGTGTTTTAATCTGGTTTTTAAACTACGTGTTTATTTTGCCAGCTTTTAACCGCGGTTCTTAACCTGTCCTGTCTGTCTTTTGTTACTGTTTTACTAACCATTACTGGACTGATCTGCATACGAACGGAGGCAACATGATGACTCACCTGAATTTGACAGGCCTCTTTTTCTTGTTGACACTGTCATGTCACTTTTTACGCGGACTTTTGGTGTATGGAGATCCTCTCCAGTATAGTCGGGAGTTCCTGCTGCTTTTGCACAGCACCGGTGTAGGCTCCGTGGACTATTCCGCAGTTATCCCCCCAGAGATCCTCCGGCTACCGGACCCCTATGCAGTCAACAGGAACAGGGCGCCCCGGACGAAGCCGACTTCGAGGAAAAGAGGGAGACGCGGCGGTGTGCGCCAGAGGCTCAAGAGACAGGGACACAAGCGGATCCCCCTTCCCACAGTCATCCTCGCTAACGTCCAGTCACTCCGGAATAAAGTGGACGAGCTTCAGGCAAACGTCAAGTTCCTGGCGGAGTATAGCAGTGCCTGTCTTCTCGCCTTCACAGAAACATGGCTTAAGGAACACGACATACAGTCTGATCTGGAGATCGATGGCTTCGGAGTTCCCTACCGTTTGGACAGAGACCCTGCAGTGACCGGTAAGTCACTTGGCGGGGGTCTGTGTCTGTATGTCAACAATAGCTGGTGCAACACAGTGGTTGTCAGAGAGTCACTGTGTACATCGGACATTGAACTCCTCTCTGTATCCCTACGTCCTTTTTATCTTCCGAGGAAATTCCCCCAATTATTTGTGACTCTTGTTTATATTCACCCGAAGGCTAACGTTGATATGGCTACTCAAGCCATGACCAGATGTGTGCAGCGGCTTCAGAGGATTACGCCGGACGCGCCGATCCTAATAATGGGTGATTTTAATCATTGTAAACCGGGGAAGTCTCTCTGTAACTTTTACCAGTATGTCACTTGTCCGACCCGTCACTCGAAGTGTCTAGACCTTTGTTATGGGACGGTTAAGGGGGCTTACAAATCCCTTCGTAGAGCCCCTCTTGGACCGTGGTAAAGTTGGTTTTATATTGGACGTTGGATATTCGACACATTCGAAAAATCTATTATGCAGCTTACGCTTTCAACCTACTCATGTCAAACCACTTGTGATGAACTCAGCTAAGTCCCCTACACATTGCACAAAGCTTCTTTTTTAAAAAAAAACATCCTTTAATTTTTTTTATATTTTTTAATGTAAATAAATGCAATAAATCTATTATGTGGCCTGACCTTTTGACCTATTCACGTCAAACCACTTGTGATGAACTCAACTAACCCCCCTACACATTGCACAAAGCTTCTTTTTTTAAAAAACCCATCCTTTAATTTTTTAAATATTTGTTTATGTAAATAAATGCTTTAAATCTATTATGCGGCCTGTCCTTTTGACCTATTCAGGTCAAACCACTTGTGATGAACTCAGCTAAGTCCCCTACACATTGCACAAAGCTTATTTTTAAAAAAAGAAACATCCTTTAATTTTTTATATATTTTTTCATTTATTTACATTAAAAAATATTTAAAAAATTAAAGGATGTTTTTTTTGAAAAAAAAAGCTTTGTGCAATGTGTAGGGTGGTTAGCTGAGTTCATCACAAGTGGTTTGACCTGAATAGGTTGAAAGGGCAAGCTGCATAATAGATTTTTCGAATGTGTCGAATATCCAACGTCCAATATAAAACCAACTTTACCACGGTCCCTCTTGGAACGTCAGACCATAATGTTGTTTATTTGGTTCCGACATACAGATTTGTTCCGGTTTGGACGGAAGATTCCGTTCTGTGTCTCCAGGACTGTTTTACTGGCACTGATTGGGATGTCTTCAAAAATGCCTGTCTGGATTTAAATGAACTGACAGAAACTGTGTCTATGTATCTTTCTGTGAGGACATGATCATCCCCCGTAAACCCATCTCCATTTATCCAAATAATAAACCTTGGGTCTCCAAATCAGTCAAAAGCATAATCAACCAGAGGAACATTTGCTTCAATCAGGGCGACATGATACAGCACATGGCATTATCAAAACAAGTGAAGAAGGAACTTAAGCTTGCCAAGTGCGTATATAAAGACAAAGTGGAAAAATTGTTGCGCACTGGAAATTCACGTCCTGCATGGGACGGCGTGAAAACCATGATGGGTTTGCAGTCCAAAAAGTGTACTATTTCCCACAATGGGAAAACCGACCTGGACTTTTCTAATGAACTGAATGTTTTTTATAATCGGTTTAATGTTCAAGATTTTAGTGAGGAGATGTCCGTTTTAAAAAATGTAGACTGTAATCATGTAAATAATATTGTGCCCATTGATAAATTCATGGTCTCGAAACTCCTACGGGGTGTCAAAGAAAGGAAAAGTCCAGGTCCCGATGGGATCGGGGGTCGGGTTCTGAAGAACTGTGCTGTCCAGCTGGCAGACATCTTCTGCTTCATTTTTCAATTGTCCTTACAGCTGCATAAGGTCCCTTGTCTTTGGAAGGACTCAATAATTGTTCCTGTGCCTAAGATTCAAACTCCTAAGACCCTCAATGACTTCAGACCAGTGGCACTTACATCTCTTGTCATGAAAATTTTTGAAAGGCTAGTGAAGGATGCCCTTTTGGACACTGTGCGGGATAAGTTAGACCCTCTCCAGTTCGCCTATAGGCCGGGCAGAGGTGTGGACGATGCAACAGGGACACTTTTAAACATGGTTTTTAAACATCTTGAGGGGGCCAAGTCCCTTGTTCGTCTACTATTTATTGACTTCTCCTCCGCTTTTAACTGTATTCAGCCCCATGTCTTAGCAGACAGACTGAAGAACGCTCATAACATTGATAATGGACTGATCTGCTGGCTTATGGATTTTTTAACAGTGAGGTCACAACGGGTTAAAGTGAACAGTGTTTTATCAGATGCCCTTTTATCTTCTACTGGGTCCCCCCAGGGCTGTGTCCTCTCTCCTCTTTTATTTGTTTTATATACAAATGAATGCCAAAGCCATCAGGAACGGCGCCACATCATTAAACTTGCGGATGATTCTGTCATTGTGTCTCTCCTCAGCAGTGACGACTCTGAACATGGTCCGGTAGTCAATGATTTTATTGATTGGTGTAAATCCTCCTTTTTAAACATTAATGTGGCAAAAACGAAAGAGATGTGCATTGACTTCAGAAGAAATCCCGCTGTCATTTCCCCGGTTGTAATGGACAATCAACCAGTTGAACTAGTGCAGCAGTACAAATATCTTGGGACTGTGATCGACAGTAAACTGTGCTTTGAGTCCCATGTTGATGCTGTGTGTAAAAAAGCACATCAGCGCATGTATTTTCTTCGTAAGCTTCGCAGTTTCAATGTCGACACTGTTTTTATGAAAATGTTCTACTCTTGTTTTATTGAATCAGTTCTTACTTTTACTTTTATTTGCTGGCACGGGTCACTTTCTATTAAAGAAAAAAATAGAATGCAAGGTATCGTGAAGGTGTGCAGCAAAATTGCGGGCACACCGTTGGATGGCCTTCATGACCTATATAAGGCCAGATCTTTGAAAAGGCGAGAGCCATCCTGGCTTATTCGAGTCATCCCTTGTGGGTGGATTTATGTTGCTACCCCCTCCGGGCGTAGATATAGTCTGCCGCGATGCAGGACGAAGAGATTTAAAAGATCATTCATCCCTGCTGTTATCCCCATTGTTAATAGTATGCTGTGAATCCAAATTTTAATTATGTTATACTGTTGTTGTGTTTCTTTGTTGCTGTTTGGTATTTGTTATTTGTTACTGCTGGCTGTAATGCAAATTGCCCCTCGGGGATAATAAAGTGACCCTTTAACCCTTTAACCCTTTTAACACATTAAGAAACACTAAATCAGCTCACAGATACATTAGTTATACAAGATTTATTATGTTATTTATTATTATTTATTTTATATTTGTTTTCTTCCACAAAAAATTAGAACAAACTCTGATCTGAAAACTGTGTTTAAATGTCTCCTTCCAGCCTGAGATGCTGCAGGTTAACAGCACCCAGCTGCAGGTCTTTGACCTCTGCCCTCAGCGACTCCTCTGCTCTCAGAGAACTCAACCTGAGCGAAAACAACTTTGAGGACTGGGGGTTGAAGCTGCTCTCTGATCGGCTGAGGAAACCCCAGTGTAGACTGAAGATACTGAGGTGAGACTTCTCAGACAGTTTTCTATAATTATTTCTTCCCTGGACACCTGTTCTGAGAAGAAGTAAGGGTTAATGCCCGACGAGGTGTCCATTGTCAGCTATTAATGGACAACGGCGAGGCGTGAACCCATAGACAGTATATAAGAATGGACCACCAGACCCCGTGTCTCTGGACGGAGACCAGTGAAGGATATTAGAAGCACTTTTCCGGTGATCGCCAGCTTTACTGCGCAGCCTCCAACTGAGAGAGACAACGTAACTGTGACATGAGCAATGTATCTGAAAAGTTGTAAGTCTTCTGGTAGCTGTGCCAAGAGAAATCTCAATCATTCCCAATCTTACAGAGACGGAGAGTGTAGATATATGTAAGGAGATAACATAGGCACAGGCTAATTACTGATCACTAAGATGCTAGTTAACATTAGTCATTAAACCTAAACAGATAATGGAAGTCCAAACTGCCTGCAAGCTTATCCTGTACTATACGGTAATTCCTCTACTATGTGACACAATGGTTAGCCTATTGTTATAAAAGCGTCTGCTACGGAGCCATAACGTGAGGTACAAGGTAATGGAGCCTTTTATACATTGTCGTGTTTCTTTAGAAATAAACAACGGACAAATAGAGTCTTTACACGCTTCAGATGTAAAGTTATTCACTGTCAAAGTGACGTCGAAATGAATGCTAGTCAGTGGAATGCTAACGGAAGGTGATGGCTTTGTAGCATCAAAATGGCGCCAAAGGAGGTTCGAGTTCTGAAGCGACGCTTAACCCCTTGCGTGAACTGTCCGACGTGAACTGTAGCCTCCGCCGAAGTCCATTACTACCTGACAATGGACACCTCGTCGGGCATTAACACGCTTATACCATGGTCACTTGCCAATTAACATATTTTTAAAACATTAGTTCATATTTTAATTAGTTTTACAATCAAAATCTAAAGTTTATCCAAACAATAACTCCGTTTCCCTGGTTACGTCTGACGGTTTGACTAATACCTGGAACAATCATTCCCATCCATCAGGTTCTTATGCAATGCAAACGTTGTTCTCTCCACCAGGAATTAGGAAGGACTTTAGATACGACTTGTCTCCCTTAGCAACCGGAGATATTTATATAGTCCGCTCAGCTGATAGAACCCTTCAGTTTAGCTACGAGCCAGAAAGCTAACGCTATGCTAGCAAGATCCAAAGTCAATAACATTGTGTACAGTTAGCAATCAGTAAAAATAATTTGACAGTATGTTGAACAACAAGAACATTGTCCCCAAAACAATATAACAACTTTTACGAAGAATTTGATCCGCGATGTGTAACGTTACTGTCGGCTGCAGCGGCGCAGCCTGAAGCAGCGAGCTGAGATATGTGAGATAACGTTATTCTCTGTGAAACTGAGTCAGTCCAGAGGGCCAGTAGAACTTACTTCTTGCAGCCTGTGTGTGTTAGCTCCATCCTGTGGTGTTCAGAGGAGGATTTGGAAATAATAAATCCACATTTCCTTTTTGATTTAATGTAGCGCATTCATTTTCAGTGCAAATGGGAGAATATACGTCAAGCTCAGCATCTTTATCATGCGGTATTCCACAAGGATCTATTTTAGCACCAGTCTTTTTTTCCTTATATATGTTGCCTTTAGGTCAGATTATGAGTAAATATGATGTCTCCTTTCACTGCTATGCGGATGACACGCAGTTGTATCTTCCCTTACAACCAGCTGTCCCTGCTGCTGTTGAAAGGTTGACAGAGTGTTTTGGGGAGATCAAAAGATGGATGTCGGCAAACTTTTTATGTTTGAATGAGTCAAAAACTGAAATGATTTTATTCGGTCCTTCAGAGTCCGCAAATACATCTAAAATTGAATTGGGCACATTATCCCCCTATCTGATGAATCAAGTAAAAAACTTAGGTATAATCTGCGATAGTGCACTGAAATTTGATAAACAGATAAATTCGTAGTCAAAATGAGTTTCTTCCAGTTAAGACTAATCGCTAAAATGAAGTCTTTTGTAACACGGAAGGATCTGGAAAAGATAGTGCATGCGTTTATTTTCACAAGACTGGATCTACGGTAATGCATTGTATTATGGTGTTCATCAGAAAACCTTAAACAGACTGCAACTAGTGCAAAATCGGGGCGTAGGGCTACTGACAGGCACTCGGAAAAGTGAACATATCACTCCTGTATTAAAAAAACTACACTGGCTGCCGGTTTTCTACAGGATTAACTTTAAGATACTCCTATTTGTTTTTAAAGCACTGCATGGCACTGCTCCGACATATATAGCCGATCTAATCCAGGTGAATAAACCAAAGAGAGCACTTCGCTCGGAATCATTAAATCTCTTGGTAGTCCCGCGGACGTACAGGAAAATGAGAGGGGATCGCTCTTTTGCGGCTGCTGCTCCCAGGCTGTGGAATAGTTTACCTCCCTATATTAGGGAATGTTCTTCTCTTATAGAATTTAAACGACATTTGAAGGCTTACTTTTTCACTCTGGCTTTTGATCATCTATGAGTGCTGTGTTAATGATGTGATAGGATTTTAGTAGTATTTATTAGTGGCAAGGTCCAGACTTTAATTGTCTTGGAGATTGTTTTATTTTATTTGTTGTACAGCACTGTGGTCAACTTTTGTTGTATTAATATGTGCTTTATAAATAAATTGAACATTGAACATTTAGAACAGTAAACAGTCAGTTTCACCGGAACTCCTTTAGTAGGTGTCCTACATCACTTTTTAATGGACACCCTGCAGCCAATCAGAATCGAGTATTCACCCAGACCATGGCATAATATAATTTATCTAGCTTTTAATTTCAGACCATTTTATTCAGACTCAGACTGCAAACATGTTTCAATCTGTCACTTCATCCTAGTACAGTACAGTTAAGTAAATCATTTACTGTTTGATACAACTCAAGTAGCAGCCAATAAGTCAGAGTATTATGGTTGTTTAAAGGAACAGTTTGACATTTTGTGGAATATTTTTTTTAGATGTACAGACTGATACCACTCTCATGTCTGTACACTAAATATAAAGCTATAGCCACTTAGCTTAGCATAAAGGCTGGAAACTGCTAGCTGGTTCTGTCCAAAGGGAACAAAATTCACTTTCAACTGGTTTGTTTAATCTGTACTCAAACGGAAGTTTAAAATCTACAATTCATAATTTTATAGGTGGTTATGTTCCAGACGAGCCCACTAAAGCTGTATTTATAGTGGACAGGGTTAATGGTCCCGTCGTTGGCTGTTCTTGGTACCAGTAAGGAGTCTCACTGTTACATGTTAAACCAGCTGCAGGAGAGATGGTTACAGCAGTCAAGATCTCATGTAATAAATCATCTCCACGGTCTCCAGATCTCCAAAAGAGAGGAAAAGGTTTTATTTTAGCCTTCGACCTGATGAGGAAAAAGCTGCTGCTGATGACAGAATTAATTTGTCTGTTACACCCAGATTTCTGACTTATATTTTGACATTTAAAGACCCAATAAAACTCGTAAATATAGACACTCATTTTCGTTCTCCTCCTTTATCTGACACTTTCTTACATCTTCCAAACAGAAAAGACACAGATGATGGTGGACCCAGCATCTCTAACTCCAGTTCTGTTGTCAGTATACCGACCTGCTCTCAGTCCATAGCCCCAAATGTTGCTGCACCTCCATGTCCACAAGTCAGACCAGCAGTCATCCAGGACTCCACTGTCTTCATTGGAAGAAGCAGAAAACAAAATGCATTTCAGTTTTCGTCTGTGCATTCTGAAAGCAAAGCAATGGGTGACAATGATGCTCCGAAGGAAATGGAGGCACCTGTTACAGCTGTGAAGTGCTTGGTCACAAACACCCTTCCAGCCATTTCTCTCCTCCAAATCTCCTCAGATCCTGGTTGGAGTAGAAGAGACTTCAGCAGCCTGCCTCATTCTCCCAGCATGCCTTCACTGAGTCAAATAACCTCTGAAAAGCACAAGACCTTTACACGAGCTAAAAGCTTACCTGCCATTCTGTTAAATACCAGCTTTGAGGAGTTTACACCTGATATCACTGCTGATGAAAGCGATGAAACCTACAGGTTCCAGTGCTCCTGCCCAGGCCTGTACCAGTGCAGTGTGACCGGCCTGGTGTTCCACATGGAGGGAGAAGGGGAAGTGGTCTACAGGATTGTCCCTTGGAATAGGAGGCTGGCCCAGCATCACAAGAAGCCTGCAGGACCCGTTTGACATCAAATGTCTGCAGCAGTCGGTGTGTCAGCTTCATCTCCCACACTGTGAGATCCGTTCCACAGGTGGATGTGATTTCTTGTCAGTTGCTCATGTGAACGATGATGGCATTGAGTTTATCAGCCCTCATAGGATAACAGAAACTTATGTTATTATAAACATCACAGGGTATTCAGGTTTCGGTAATGTCAAGGATGAAGATTCACCACCTGACCTGGTCCGAGCGCAGGTTCTGCTGTTCTACAGGCCCCCGGCTGATCCTGATCCTGAATCCCTCCTCAATGTGTTGTTGCTACCGAGGAAAGTTGTTGTCCAGGATGTGATGCGCATCCGGAAGGAGTTAGTTGGAGATGAGAGCTACATAGAGACACCCCCAAAAAGCCCCCCCCCCCCAAACACCTTTTTCCCTTTTTCTTAAAAACTACTCAGTTCTTGTTCAACCAACAGAAGCAGAGTTTGATTGTGACAACTATTACAACTTCTCCCCATCATTCCAGGTGATCTTAGAAACAATAATGAAACACATTAAGCTGTTTTTGACGGACACCAAAAGCTCCCACAGTGTCTGGGAAAGACGAGCTATTCTATCATCTGCTGGAGTAAGAAGGTCCTGTGGGCCGAGCGCTGTGAATCTCCGTCCTAATGACTGCCCTATGTCGAACAAGCTGTTCGACATACGGATCAGGTTAATCGAGGGGACATCAGAACCTGTTCTCAAAAGTCTGCTGGACAAACTGTTGGAAAAAAAGGTGATGACTGATCCTGAGAGGGAGTCAGTGGACTCGAAGAAAAACAAGTTCATCTGTGAGGCCGACCCGTGTCTCAGTAAAGATCTTGGGTTGATGTGAAGCGAAATGAACAGGTGATGCACGCAGTTTAAGAGTATTTTCTGCAAGAGACCATGAACACAATAGCCCAGTTTCTTCATTAAAGTGTATTTGTATCTTATCAATGCTAAAATATAAGAGCTAAATAGTAGGCCTCTAATAGTGCAGCTGGTTAGTTAAATTGGATTTCCAGTTGATGATGCTGTGTGTAGTACTTTTTCTTTGGGGAATCTCCCGGAGCTGTTTTAACAGACTGAGCATGAGAGGAAACTGTGAGGATGTTTAGAGCCACCTGCTGGCTGACACGAGTTACTGTAAACTGTTGATGCAATTTTATTTTACAGGATGTTGGAGATTAAGTAACTGTTGTTCACAAAAGTTCCATTTGGTGGCTCCTCTGGAGCTTTTAATTATATCAAACAAGTTCCTCAGCTGATGGGAGTTTGTCCAGTTGTTATTGGAATTTAAATGTGTAAATGTCCATTTCCTTAAAGCGCCCATATTATGCTCATTTTCAGGTTCATAACTGTATTTTAAGGTTGTACCAGAATAGGTTTACATGGTTTAATTTTCTAAAAACACCATATTGTTGTTGTACTGCACAGCTCTCTCTCACTGCTGTAGATCCTCTTTTCACCTGGTTTCTGTTTCAGCTAAAGAGTGAGACCTCTTTTCTTCTTCTTCACTACTATCTTTGATGGCATTCGAACATGCTCAGTAGTTCAGATGTAGAGCATGTCAGCTAGCTAACTCTAGAGACAGTAAAAGAAAGGCTGTTTCTCCAACTTTGGTCAGTTACAAGGCAGGATCAGCTGGGAGACTTCTAAATGAGGGAGCACATGGAAGTAGTTCTTTTGTAGATTATGGTGAACTTGTGTGTGTTGTAGCAGTGCTTTGCTATTGAGAACGACGTAGCATGCTAGCGTTAGCATGCTAACGCTAACGCTACGAGCCAACGGTTGTGGTTAGCCAGCTCATTTCGGACTGTGACGTCACAGCACCAGAGACACAAAAGAACACCCCAAATCCCAGAAAGTGATTTTTTTCATAATATGGGCATTTTAAGTCCTTTAAAGGGATAGTCCAACTCTCTTCAAATCCACCAGACTCGTTGTGACTCCTCCTTTGTGTTGTAAAATCAGTGTCTCTATGGTCTCTGGTAATTCCACCACACAGATCCTGTGAGACGATTTACAGGTTTTTTTCCAGTCGCTAGGACACTTTCTCAATACTTAGGTCACTTTTTCAAAACTCTTAACACAGTTCTCTTAACCAACTTTCAGCTCGGCACAGCAGTTCATTTCACATTCAAATGCACTCAAACTACCAAATCACTTCATACATGTCTCAAATCAACTCCTTCTCCCATTACACACACATAGCAAAGGTTGACAGCCAACACACACACTTTGTCACCCACAAAACAATGACCTAAAATACACTAACAACAGGTATCATTATACAATGTTTTCTTATGTAAAACAAGGACACCTCTCTACCGAATTCACTGTAATATATTATTTTCACTGAGTAATTCCAATCTCTGGCTGGGTCCATGTTTACATCACAATACAAAACTATTCTGAGGTTGTCTCCTTTTGTAATAAAATTTAAAGAGTAACACCTGTGTAGGTGTTCAGCAATAATGAGAATCAGCTGTGGTTGGTCCAATTGTCCAATTGTTTTCATAGCATTTAATTTTTCGTTTAAAAATATATTTCATTACAACGGTACTGTAGAAATGTAGCAATTTGCTGTCTTATTCAGTTTCTTATTATGTTATTGTTTTGAACTTAAGTTTAGGTACATAGAGTTTTGGCGGTTGTTGTGTTGAAGTGAGAAAAGAATGAATGTCATTTGAAAGATGTAGTCATTGAATGCATTTTGTGCCAAAGCAATGATAAATTATCCATAGTTTAGCCCACATATACTTCTGTTGTGCTCACTGTGTGAAGAGTTTTGACAAAGTGACCCAAGTATTGAGAAATGCATCCTAGCAACTGTAAAAAAAACTGTTAATCATTATCCTACACTTCTCAAGACACCGCCTGCAAAGAAACTGATGTTATGAAAAGTTGCATGTATAGATTTAAAGGACTTGTTTTCCCAAAAGTCTTTTGCCATCCGTATTGTATGAGTTCTCCTTCTGTATTTTGACTCTGGAGGATCAACACTGTCAGCCTGAACCAAACAGTCAACTATAACTGGTGAAGTATCACCATCTACTGGATATTTGATGCTCATTTATCAAGGAAAAAAACAATGTTGTGTACAATGCACTGCTTTCATGTTTTGTAATTAATTTAATTTCATAATCATTTAAATCAGAAGTTGTTTTTTAAGCTCAAAATGTAAATGTACTTATTGTCCCTCTACCACTGATATTAACAAAATGCCTTTATGTCTGTCTTTTATTAAAAGGAAATATTGTAGATGTAAGAAGATATTCTGGTGTAATATTTTGGGTTATATTTTGTATTTTATCATTTTTGCCTACAACTGTGTTTTAGATAAATGATTAGGTTACATTTCAGTCTGAACATTTATTTCATATTAAACCTCTGTTAATATAAATTCATAATCATGTTTCTCATTCTGTTAAATAACATAGAATAGAATGCCTTTTATTGTCACTATACACATGTACAATGAGAATAAAAGCAACTCCTTTTCCAGTGCCAACATATACGTAAAACAATAACAACATGGACTAAGCTAACCTGCCTCTCTTAGTTATACTATTATAATTCTAGACTGCTGGGGAAGTTCCTTCCTTCCCATGACACACTGAGCTGCTCTCTCATCTCTGTTTTCATTTGTTTCCTTTTGTATGCATCCTGTCCCAGAAATGCTTGTTACTAACCTAGCTCTGGGGAGTTTACTCCCCGGAGTCCTTATGTTTCTTCTTCTGCGATTCCGTGCAATTCCCGGCCGCGTCCTGCTGCATCCACCCGTGCTCTGCAGCGTCACGTTACATCCCGCAACGCCCTGCTGTGATGTTCCTACCACAGAGTAGTCAGGATCCGGTATAGGAGACTGCAGTACTCCGTATGACCCGATGTGCCCTGCTATGACATGAACTTCCAGGACTACCTCGAAGTCACTGTTCCATTATCTTTAATGTGACTATTATCACCACTGTTCATCACCCCCCCAACCGGCCCGACAGACACCGCCTACCAAGAGTCTGGGTCTGCCGAGGTTTCTTCCTAAAAGGGAGTTTTTCCTCGCCACTGTCGCTACAGCCACATCTAATGCTTGCTCTTGAGGGAATTACTGTAATTGTTGGGGTTTTGGTAATTATAGAGTGTGGTCTAGACCTACTCTATCTGTAAAGTGTCTCGAGATAACTGTTGTTATAATTTGATACTATAAATAAAATTGAATTGAAATTGAATTGAATAAAATAAGTAGTGCAAAAAAAAAAAGGGGGGGGGGGGTTAAGGTGCACAGTTGAGACACTATACACATGAAAAAATAAGTTTGGTTTTATATACAGTGTGATATGGAGTGTGGGTTATTGCCCATTATTTGAATATTGTCCAATAGTGGTGATCATATTCAAGGAGTAAGATATTGGACAATGAGAGTAATGATATTGCACAATATACAGATATTGCACAGTAATGGAATTGCACACTATTATCAATATTATCAATAGTATTACATATTAAATATTGGTGAGTAGAAGAAAGTACAGGGGTTGGGGGGTTGGACTGTAAAGTCAGTACATGTGTGAGTTCAAAGTGGTTATTACTTTTGGAAAAAAAAAAAAATCTTGAATCTGTTAGTCCTTGTTCTAACTAAGGGCAACAGGTCAAACAGATCAGAGCCAGGGTGGGGGCTGTCTTTGGTGATGTTTTCTGCTCTGCTGAGGCAGCAGTTGGAGTAAATGTCCATCAAGGAGGGGAGAGGGCCGTCAATGATCTTCGGTGCTGCCTTGACTACTCGCTGAAGTCTCTCCCTGTCTGCCACGGGGCAGCTGCCGTACCATACGGTGATACAGTATGTCAGCAGGCTCTCGATGGACAAGCGGTAGAAGGTCAGCAGCAGGTTGGAGTCCAGGTTGTGCTTCCTGAGGCCCCTCAGGAAGTGGAGCTGCTGTTGAGCCTTCTTGATGACCGCTGTGATGTTGTCTGTCAAGGAGATGTCAGTGGAGATAAGGACGCAGAGAAACCGGAAAACCGGAAACATCTAACCATGTTGGAGCAAAGAACTGTTTGTACTGATTGCTCGGCCTGTGGTGTTGCTGCTTGTAGAATTTATCAAAACCCAAGTGTACCCCAAAATGACTTACAGAAGGACCCTGAACCACTTAATATGCAACTCCACTGTATAGCCTACTATCTATTGACTTAGTGTAGCCTACGTCTACATCAGAGGAAGACATAGGCGCCGATACCAGCACCCACTGAGCCCCCACGTGTGCCAGACTGCCAGTAGGCTACATTTATTTAAAATTAAACATTGCAATTGGTGCTAAGTGGAGCGTCTGTCATAATGTGATTGGCTATGTCACTGTCCACCAATCACAGCGTCTTTTGGATGAAAACGACTCCCCCCCCAACCCCTCCACAGGGCGTGCATGTGCGTTAGGTAATCAGAGTGAAAATTAAACGAACAGATTTGTTATTGAAAAAGCAAAGCTAATGATGCAAGTGCATCAATGACATCCACCACCACCAGTGTAGAGAGTTCTTAATTTCCCACGAAGCTGATCGCGGTTGATACCCCAGAATCGGTGACTGTGTGCTGGATACAGAGCACCACGAGTGGCCGGTCGTGGTGCTCCATCAGGTCAGCAGTAAATATCACAATTAAAATGTGGAGTAATCAGACATTAGCGTCATGGACTCATGGCAGTGCGCTACCCACCTGCCCGTTATGAGAGCTAAACAGCACTGTGATCATCAGTCACCAGAACCGGACTGTGTGTGTGCGCGTGCACGCGCGAGAGAGAGAGAGAGAGAGAGAGAGAGAGATCTTGTCGGATCATTAAGGAATTTAACATTCTAGCAGAGGTGTACATTTCCATACAGGTTTAACGGTGAAGTAGGGGATTTGATTTGCGGGGGTATTTTGGTGACTTAATTAACCCGACCCAGGGTGAGTCTGATGAAATCTGATGTATATCTGTCCGGTTCAGCTCTGAGATTGTCTTGCATTGCACAGCACTCTGAAGGCACTCTGATATTAGGCTACGTTATGTTCTGCCAGCTCACAGCAATTTAATACAATATCAGGAAAAGAGTCAGAGGCGCTGATGTTCAGGTTACCTTCCCCCCCAAACAGGGACACACATAGAGATACATCTCGCTTTATCACGCTCTGTCTGCACTTGTCATAGCTGGTTGTGCTTTGTATGTGTGGGATTCTGAAATATCCTTAAATTCGGGAATTGTCGTTTGTTTATTCAAAGTCAAAGATTTTAGCACATTTTATCACACATTTTAGCTACCAACGCTCCGCTGCTCTCTCTCTCTCTCTCTCTCTCTCTCTGCTCACTCAGGGTGAGTGGCCAGTGGCTAGAGGTTCAAAAGCCAATGTGTGCTTCTTTTACCTGTATATTTAACGATATCTTTAACGATATCTTTTGCATTTCTAATCCATACAACGTCAAACTTGGCATTGCACTTACTCGTTCCCATAGCAAGACACCTGTCAAGTTTGAAATCCATCGGACTAACGGTTCGAGAGATATGTGCTTAACACCCAGACAGACGGACAGACGGACAGACAGACAGACGTTCCTGCAATTATAGATAGATAGATAGAAGATAGATTGTCCTCTGTAGGGGACATGAGTTGACTATCTACACTTCAGTAAACATATAGGCCCTCTTTTATCAACCTAAAATCCTCTTACGACAGGCTTCACGTGTGATTTATGAAACGTTCATATCACACCAATCAGAGCGTAAGAATGGTCGTACATTGATAAATGCAGCGGCTGGAAAAGATGGTAATTTAAATATCACGCACCAATATATTCTCAGTTTTACAATTTACGACATGGCAAGAAGTAATCCGGCAAAGAAGCGGCACTTTTCAGAGGTGGAGATTGAAACCCTGTAGGGCTGTCAGCATTAATGCATTAATCACGATGTGATTAAGGGCCTAGCATAACGGGTACATTTTCTTTTCAATCGCATGCCGCCATTTATTCATTTATTTTCACTTCACTCTGCTTCGCATCGTGCCCTACAGGTGACTATTTTGACACTTTGTCATACTGTACATTTCCACTGAGTGCGGAACGTCTGCGTCCCGACTCCGTCCCAGTTCCGTCAGTCCGCAGCAGATACGCAGAGCTTCTATTGTTGCCGGACGACGGAGAGCTCCGCAGCAATTCAGCACACGGCAGATAGTGCGGGACAGGAAGTCGAGCACAGAAACAAAATAAATATCCGGTTAATTTTCAAAATAAAATACACCGTGCTCACGGCGGATCATATTTCCCTGCACTACACCTTGAACACACAGCTCAGAGTCGTTTCCCCTCTACTCCTCTGGATGGAAAGAAACTGTTGTTGGTTTTGTGGTTCTATTCTACGTGAATTCGCGAGAACTTGTGGGTCCTTGAGTTTAGATTGTCGGCCCGGACCCTTGATCAAGCGGGTTTTTTTGTTGTTGTTTTTTTTAAAAGCCTAATTGGGTGGGGAGAAAGCTATGCCATAATAAGAAATATTATAAATATATAGGCTATATAAAAGTAACAAATGTGTACAAAAGTTAGGCTGCAGTTACAAAATGCAACACGTGTCATGCGCGGAGTCTCCCCTCTACTCCCACCGGGCCTGCTGGGCTGAATAAACAAACAGCGCAGTTTACATCCTTCGTCCTTGTTGCATTATTCTAAACAGATTTCTGCAGTTCAAACAACTCGGAATTGTAGTTGAGAACGTCAGTTATAACGGCCCACGTGTTAAAAAAGTGTCGGTTTAAATCGGGCTCGGGCTCAAAATTACAGTTAATGTGTCGGGCTGGGCCGGGCTCGGACACAACGTGCTCGGGCTCGGGCTAGGTCGGGCTTGATTTTTTGGGCCAATCTAAGCTCTAGCGGGTCCTCGTGACTACAGCTGTCAGTCATGGCCGCAGCCGTTCCGCAACAAATCCGGACCTGGTGGGGATTGACGGACGTCGGAGCACGCAGCAGACACGCAGCGGATCAGGTCCGCAGCCGTTACGCATCCAGTGGAAATCCCCGGTGAGGCTGGACCACCACCCCGACCCTGTCTCCTGACAGCAGAGGGGCTGGAAAAACAAGCCGAAATATGTCGGTCAATGGTAGAAATAAATTATTCACTTGTGGCGACACTTTAAAAGAGAAATGAAAACCTGAAGAATAAATAAAAATGCTGTGCATCGTCATGGTTCTTGCATTGAGTATCATTGCCAAACATAACACTATACCTTTTAAAAGTGAGGAATAATACCCTGTCTCCTTGGTATAGCCCCCAGTTGGGGCTGTGCTGGACACTGCTCTCTGGGCATCGGGTCATCTGGCTCCATCACTACATTTATGGCACCCTGTTGTCATGCGCGATGTTGTGCAGAACCCCACACGCTAAAACAATGTTGCTGACTTTTTCATTTTTATTTTTATTTTTTTTACGGTTGGTTTTAACGTCACACGCGGGTTGAAAAGAAGAACCAGCTGGGATTTGGAAAACAACAAACATCACACGCGGGACACGATCCCCGGTGTCCTGGGTGTAAGTCCTGTGTGTCATCCTCCACCCCGACCAACCTCCCTATGTGGATTTTCACCCTTTCATAGTACTCGCTACGTTGTCAATTCACACACAAACGCAAGGTAATGTAAGTCAATGGAGGCCAAACGGCGTTGATAAACACGCTACAAAGCGAGTATTCATCTTCATAACACGCCAATAATGGCATATGAATTGTTGTGTCATAAATACACCATTTCATGAGATCCGTCTGGTGTTGAAAGTTGCAAAAAAAATCTTGTGTATGCATTTTCGATGCGTTTTGAGGTGAATTTTCAGGGTAAGACCATAGACTGTTAATATTTACAGTCAATGGGTAAGACAGGGGGGAGAGGGACGGAGGGAGGGGAGGCACTCAGGGGAAAAATGAAAACAACAACAAAGTTTGCTTAACTTTTCAAATACGCTGGCCAGTCGGATCTTAAACAAGCAAAAATAGTTTCCTCCGATCAAGAATGTGGAGACCACGGTGGACACAGCAGTAGTAGGCCTATTCCTTAATGCTGCTAATGCACCTGGCGTTAGCGGGGATGATGATGATGATGATGACGACCCACACGGGGAAGGAGATGATGACGAAAACGACTTTGAATCTGCAAGAGATTGTGATGGCGACGTTGCAGGTACATTTGCCGGGGACACTCACTCAAACAAAGGCAAATATGGACAGACGCTCAGTGTACAGAGAACAAAAGAGTCAATAAGGGATAACTTTTTCTAACCTTTTTTTTTTGTTCCGTTACCTCCAACCCCCATGTTTGTCGCCATTTACAAACAGCAGATTAATTAATCTGACTTGTAAATTAATGTCAATGATTTCATTTTAAATGTGGACCAAATGAATGCATTAATGCAATTGTGACTTGATTTGTTGGATTTATCCTTCCTGGTTTGTCTGTGTTTAAATTCCTTATTAAAATGTACACTGTAAAAACGAAAATGTTGTGAAAACTCAAAATTTCAAGGCAACTTACTGCACTAGATTTTTGAGTTTTGAGGCCAACTCAAACTCCTACGTTTTGAAAATAGTTCAGCCAACTAATAATGTTTTGTTCAAATAATTAACTTTCATATGCTGTGCCAACTAATAATGTTTTGTTTAAATAATTTATCTTTCATAGATGTAAAAACTTAAAATCTTAAGTTTCACATACTAAATAATTCAAAAAACAGTCATGTCAACTAATTATCTTTTGTTCAGATAATTAACTTTTGTGTGTAAAAACTAAGTTTCAACTTCTAAAAAAGCCCCCGTGCAAAATAGGGGCCCATCTAAAGCTGCTGATCTTGCATCACTTGACATAAAAGGGCCACTAGTGAAGTGACGCGCCACAGAATACTGGCTGAAGGAAGCCTATTACTGCTCAAAGTCTAACACTGCAAATCTCCAGCTCTTCTTATCAAACGTAACAGTCACTTACCTCATGGTTACAAATGTAAACCAGCACAACAATGACAATTACCAGGCAACAAAACATTACATTCTAAGCAGACACGTTTAATAAACGGAATTCATAAAGTTACATTTGTATTTCGAACAAACTGCAAACTTTTCAGCAAAGTTTGACACAACCATTTACTGCCTTGCATCATGGGAATTGACCAGCCAATGAACCACCTGACTGCGTGCACGCAAATCAGAGTTCAAAGCATAGAGCAGAAAGCAAAAGGTAGGCAACTGAAAACCCCTGCAGAACTGCCCAGGAAACCCTGTTTTAGCGTGGAGCATGAAAAGAGTAATTGACCTGGCCTCAATTTGAGTCTAACTACAATTTCAAAGTGGCGCCACCATACATTTTGAAGTGAGACCAACTTATCACAATAAACTTAATACAGTGAGTTGAAGTAACTACTTTAACAAAGTTTATAATGCAATTATGTGTTTTTTGTTCTGTTTAATTGAAAATCAAAGTAAGATGAGCAATTTCAAGTTCTCGTTTTTACAGTGTAACGATCCGTCCACTAAAAGTTCTGTTGTTGCCGCTGACAGACTCAGATTATTATTCTAAGTGTCTGACAACATTATGGCATGGATCCCTACAGAGATAGACCTTTTAGTTAAAGAGTAAGATCCTTTTAGTTTAACATGAAACAGCCCCGAAATCACCATCACCAAACTACACCAGACTCCATGTAAATAATCAGGACTTTTAGCGTGTATAGAGCCAGCATATCTCCACCAGACTCCATGTAAATAATCAGGACTTTTAGCGTGTATAGAGCCAGCACATCTCCACCAGACTCCATGTAAATAATCAGGACTTTTAGCGTGTATAGAGTCAGCATATCTCCACCAGACTCCATGTAAATAATCAGGACTTTTAGCGTGTATAGAGCCAGCATATCTCCACCAGACTCCATGTAAATAATCAGGACTTTTAGCGTGTATAGAGCCAGCATATCTCCACATGTAAATGGGTGAATTAAGGGTTTACTTAAACCAAACCAGAGTGGTGATTGTTGGAACAGTGGAAAGATGAACCAAGACGGCTTTTGATGGTTTTATTTTGTCTTATTCTTCTGGTGGGAAAACAAATCAAAATGCTTAAAATGAATCTTCTGTTATTTCTCTTTATATTTTACCATTATTTTAAATTATTTAAGTGCTGTACATTATTTAATAATCAAGTAAAGTAAAAGTATCTCAAGTTAAGTACAGTACTTGAGTAAATGTACTCAGTTACAGTGATTAACAATGATTAATAAACTGTATGCGTATCTGTTGTTTACACCTACTGACTGCCATGTGGCGACGAGCTTTCATTTTAAACTTTTAAACTGGAAAAAAACCCTGACTTGGAGGAAACAAGCCGGAAAGAACACATAATCAGAATACATGATATACTTGAAGAAAAGGGTATGGCAAGGGAGAGACTATTTCTTTTTCTGAATAATACTGGTATACTGAAAAGAATATAAGTTGTTTGTTTATTTGTTTGTTTGCTTGTTTGTTTTGACTTAATTCTATGGAATGCCGTTTTATTCACAATTAAATAAATGAATAAATGCATAAATGAATAAATAAATAAATGAATAATACATAAATACATAAATAAATGAATAAATACATAAATAAATAAATACATCATAAAATAAATAAATGAGGCAATAAATACATAAATAATTAAATAAATGTAATTATTTCATGGTACTTTTATTTCATAAGTCCACATTTATTTATTTCAAGAGACTTTTATTTTCCTAATGCCACATTTATTTATTTACCTCTCTATTTATTTCCAGTTCTTATATGCAAATCAGGGGGCGTGACTATCTTTCACATTCAGAACAGAGCCGTGGGCAAAAAAAGGCTGGCGAAGTGAGAGTGAAACACTGTACTCTTTACCCAGCCCACAGTCACCTATTCTGGGGTAACTAGACGACCAACTAGCGTTGACCTGACGGAGCACCACAACAGGCAGCTCGAGGTACTCTGTCCACTGCAGGTTGACACGACAGCTGAGGCGTTGTTAAAGTGTAAATTGCAGGTCACATTTTTCATGAAGTTAAGCATTGTGCTTATTAAACATAAAAATTATTGTTTTGTATGGCTTTTTATAACAAATTGCTGAATATAATATGAAAAGTTGGAATTTTTTACAGTGGTTTTAAGCACTCCCCCTCCCTCCACTAAGACTAGAGTTACCGTTAGTCTAACCACGGGTAGGCTAGCAGTTATATTGGAGACCTAGCTAGCTAAAATGGTGAATTAATGTGTTTGTGCGGGATGTACGATACATCAGAAACAGGGCCGAGGGTCCACCAGGACAAACGGCTGATTCGTGCCTTGGTGAGGTGTGGCTACGAAGTGGGCTGATTTTACTGCTGTGACCCACTCTCTCCTCTTCTGCTGCGCTGTGGCTCGGTGTGTGTGTGTGTGTGTGTGTGTGTGTGTGTGTGTGTGTGTGGCGGTGTGTGTGTGTGTGTGTTGTGTGTGTTTGGCGGTGTGTGTGTGTGTGGCGGTGTGTGTGTGTGTGTGTGTGTGTGTGTGTGTGTGTGTGTGTGTGTGTTTGCGTTGTGTGTGTGTGTGTGTGTGGCGGTGTGTGTGTGTGTGTGTGTGGTGTGTGTGTGTGTGTGTGTGTGTGTGGCGGTGTGTGTGTGTGTGTGTGTGTGTGGCGGTGTGTGTGTGTGTGTGGCGGTGTGTGTGTGAGAGACGGACGGCCAGCGAGGTTGTCAGGTGCTTGTTGAGTTTAACTCCGAAAAGACAGTTAACCCCAGGTTCCCGTTAATCTTATGATGGACATGTGTTGTGATATTTAAACAAACGATCCGTCAACGGAGAATAAAAGCCTCTTATTTACGAGAGCGGTCTGAGAGACCTCCGGTTTACAGCTGTGTGTGTGTGTGTGTGTGTGTGTGTGTGTGTGTGTGTGACCGGTCCTCTAGCCTACAGCGGGGTGTCCGAGCGAGACTGTCCGAGCGACGAGCCAGCGGCCGGGGCAGGCGCTGCTGGTTGTCGCGTTACTTTATGGAGCTTCTCAACTCCGAAAACTTTGAAGCAAATTGTCAATTTAGCAACGATTTTTGCAAGACTGCCTATATTCGAAATCTAAACAGTTAATTTGTCGCCTAAAACGTTGTCAGAAGTGAATTTAGTGATGAATAAGACGGCGAAAATTGTTAAAATTGTCATGTTGTTGGTCTGCCAAAGAAGTCCCATTCACCTTGTTCTGAATGTGAGAGATAGCCACGCCCCCTGATTTGCATAAAAGAACTGGAAATAAATACAGAATGAAATAAATAAATGTGGCATTAGGAAAATAAAAGCCTCTTGAAATAAATAAATAAATAAATAAGACATTAGGAAAATAAAAGTCTCTTGAAATAAATAAATATGGACTTATGAAATAAAAGTACCATGAAATAATTATTTATTTAATTATTTATGTATTTATTGCCTCATTTATTTATTTCATTATGTATTTATTTATTTATTTATATATTTATTCATTTATTTATGTATTTATTCATTTATTCATTTATTTAATTGTGAATAAAACGGCATTCCATACTAGACTCTATGAAGGTCATGGTATTACACACTCCTGTACAGTTGGTGGCGGTATAATACAAAAGTAGTAATCTGCCAAAAAAAATAAAAGAAGAAGAAGAATAGAACAAACCGGAACCGGAAGTTTCGTAGCTTCACGTGATCTCGGACTGGCGGGATTTTATATACTGTCTATGTGGAGCCTACTAGTGAGTTTGGAGGCGGCGGAGCTCCAGGTAAACCCGGACACACTCAGCTAAACGCTAACGGCTTAATGCTAACGGAGCTGTTATTATTTAGTTATTATTGTCCAGGTAAACACTAACGGCTTAATGCTAACGGAGCTGTTATTATTTAGTTATTATTGTCCAGGTAAACACTAACGGCTTAATGCTAACGGAGCTGTTATACTGCGGTCTAGCCAGCCGTCAATAAAAAAAGGCGTGTGCGCCTATTACTATGAGTACGGTAATTTTGGTACCAGCAGAGAGAGGACGGGCTTTCAGAGCGCTCGAGTTGCATCTATCTATCTATCTATCTATCTATCTATCTATCTATCTATCTATCTATCTGTCTGTCTGTCTTTATTTCTCTCTCGCTCTGTCTTTCTCTTTCATTCTTAATTATTCTTTCTTATTTCTCTCGCGCTCTCATGCTTTCATTTCCTTCTCTCTCTTTCTCACTCTCTTTCTCTCTCTCATTCTTTATTTATTTATTTCTCTTTCTTTCCCTCACTCTCCCGTTTTTCTTTCTCTCTCTTTCTTCCTCTTTCACTCTCTTTCTTTTTTATTTATCTCTCTTTCTCTTTTCTATCTTTATCCTTTTTTAAAACTCACATTGTATTTGTCTAATGTTTTTTTTCTATATAGGTCACATCTCAATACATTGTTTTATGTAAATGTTTACTGCACAAGCAGACAAAATAAAGTATCTCTTTCTAAATACATTTACTGCATATGTTTAGGACATTTTTGACTACCGAGGGCCTTAAAGACCTCATTTAAATTATGTAGAAAAAAAAAAGATCAGTTACAGGACGTCCCATACACTATGCACAAGTCATTTGAAACCATTTTACAGTAGCGTTTGGGAGATATGTACGTTATTCGACTTTGGAGGCCTATAGCTACTTCCTTTCTAATAAGTAGAAAAAAAGAATGGTCAGTTGTGATACAGGACGTCCCATACACTATGCACACCTCATTTGAAACCATTTTACAGTAGCGTTTGGGAGATATGTACGTTATTCGACTTTGGAGGCCTATAGCTACTTCCTTTCTAATAAGTAGAAAAAAAGAATGGTCAGTTGTGATACAGGACGTCCCATACACTATGCACAAGTCATTTGAAACCATTTTACAGTAGCATTTTGGAGATATGTCACATTATTTGACTTTGGAGGCCTATAGCTACTTCCTTTCTAATAAGTAGAAAAAAAGAATGGTCAGTTGTGATACAGGACGTCCCATACACTATGCACACCTCATTTGAAACCATTTTACAGTAGCATTTTGGAGATATGTACGTTATTCGACTTTGGAGGCCTATATTGACCTCATTTCTAATAAGTAGAAAAAAAGAATGGTCAGTTGGGATACAGGACGTCCCATACCAAACTTTGTATAAAGATATAATGAAAGACACATACAGTACACACACACACACACACACACACTCACTCACTCACTCACTCACTCACTCACTCACTCACTCACTCACTCACTCACTCACTCACTCACACACACATGCGCACACACAAACAAACACACACACACACACACAGGTCTTTAGACACCTCTGAAGTCAATTAATGCGACATATCTTCAAAATGATGGTGTAAAAAAGTGGCATATGAGGTGTGCATAATGTATGGTGCTGTCTTGAATTAAACATAACCATTCTTTTTTTCTACTTATTAGAAAGGAAGTAGCTATAGGCCTCCAAAGTCGAATAACGTGACATATCTCCCAAACGCTACTGTAAAATGGTTTCAAATGAGGTGTGCATAGTGTATGGGACGTCCTGTATCACAACTGACCATTCTTTTTTTCTACTTATTAGAAAGGAAGTAGCTATAGGCCTCCAAAGTCGAATAATGTGACATATCTCCAAAACGCTACTGTAAAATGGTTTCAAATGACTTGTGCATAGTGTATGGGACGTCCTGTAACTGATCTTTTTTTTTTTCTACATAATTTAAATGAGGTCTTTAAGGCCCTCGGTAGTCAAAAATGTCCTAAACATATGCAGTAAATGTATTTAGAAAGAGATACTTTATTTTGTCTGCTTGTGCAGTAAACATTTACATAAAACAATGTATTGAGATGTGACCTATATAGAAAAAAAAACATTAGACAAATACAATGTGAGTTTTAAAAAAGGATAAAGATAGAAAAGAGAAAGAGAGATAAATAAAAAAGAAAGAGAGTGAAAGAGGAAGAAAGACAGAGAAAGAAAAACGGGAGAGTGAGGGAAAGAAAGAGAAATAAATAAATAAAGAATGAGAGAGAGAAAGAGAGTGAGAAAGAGAGAGAAGGAAATGAAAGCATGAGAGAGCCGAAGAGAAATAATTAAGAATAATGAAAGAGAAAGACAGAGCGAGAGAGAAATAAAGACAGACAGACAGATAGATAGATAGATAGATAGATAGATAGATAGATAGATAGATAGATAGATAGATAGATAGATGCAACTCGAGCGCTCTGAAAGCCCGTCCTCTCTCTGCTGGTACTGAAATTACCGTACTCATAGTAATAGGCGCACACGCCTTTTTTTTTTACGGCTGGCTAGACCGTGTATTTTCAAACCGCGGCTGGCTTGACCGCAGTGCTGTTATTAAGGTCCAGGTAAACACTAACGGCTTAATGCTAACGGAGCTGTTATTATGCAGTTATTAATGTCCAGGTAAACACTAACGGCTTAATGCTAACGGAGCTGTTATTATGCAGTTATTAATGTCCAGGTAAACAGGACTCCTGTTGCTGAGCGACTGTCTGCTGCGACTTTGTTGCTCCCTCCGTGGACTCGGCGCACTTCGGTGCCGAAGTTGCAACATTGTTGCATTTTAATTTTTGTTCGGTTTGATTTCACACCGCACTTAATCAAACGCACCAAACACTGTAAACACACGTTACGAGGTGACAACGGCCGCTTGTTTGTTGGACAGAATATCGAAGGAACCTCGCCAACTCTTCTTATAGACTAGATTCAAGGGCGCCGACACATCAGGCTGATTATCGGCCGTGGGACAGTCTGGCGAGGTCAGTGACTCAAATCTGTTCGGTGTGTCCCGTGCCGTCGTCCGTCTGGGGGGCTGTCGGCGTTCATTTTGGCCGACCTGACGTGTTCGGTCGGCGGCAGGGCCGTCGGGACTCACCCGGAAATGGGGAGCGGAACGAGGTGACTAGAGTCTCTCAAAATCTGATGGAAATCTTTTAAACTGACCTTTGTTGAGCTGAAATGAAGACAGATTCAGCAACTGCACGGCCTATTTCTCGCTTAAAATGTTTTCAGAAAACATTTTAGCCCTTAGACTTCTCTTTATTGATCCTTTTAGGATGACTCCCGCAAGGAAATTAGATTTCCAGCAGCTTACAAAACACTCTTTAGATAAAGAGGTATAAAAAAACACAGTATAGAAAAAAAATACAGTATAATTATTTTTTTTCTATACTGTTTTTTTTTTTTATAGATAGATAGATATTGATCCCCAAGGGGAAATTAAAGCGTCTCATGCTTATACATCCCTTAGTGCATTCATGTGGATTTTTTTTATTTAGTATCTTTTCTTTTATTGTCCATGCTATTCATGTGGATTTGTTATTTTCATCATCCTGTTTATGATATATGTGTATGTTGTAAGCTACTGGGACACTAAATTAAAAAGGTCTTGGGTTTTCTGGTTCAGATCACATGTAGGTAATTTAAAGAGGCTACTCTGTCATAATCAAAACAGCTGGTGACTGTGTATTAGAGCCTAGATCAGGCCCAAAAAACCAAGCCCGACCCTACCCGAGACCGTTCACGTTGTGTCCGTGCCCAGCCCGACACATTAACTGCCCGCCTTACTCTGCCTCTGATTGGCTTACCTTGATATTCCTATTTCTAACCCTATTCAATGGGGTCATGACTTGAGAGACAGACCAGACAGAGAGAGGGAAGATACGTGGTACCTATCTTAGATTGTTAGTCCTCCCTCAACCCTGAAAGCAACTTGTAAACATATGAGTAGAGATTAGAAGCAGAAAACTGTCCGTCAGCCTCCCTCACCACCTTATCCTTCAGCTCTGCTTCTCATTTAGATTTTTAGGGGTCCAAGCCCGAGGGGGGTGGGAACCACGTATGCAAGGCAACGTTTATTTCTACCAAGCTTTATTTATTCTTGATCTTTCAGGTCTTTGCTAAATCAGCTCTAACAAAACAGAATCTCTGAACCTCTTTAGCAGTTCATGAGTTGATGAGGTTGTTTACTTAGGATCCTCATTAGCTCCGGCATTGCAGGTGCTATTCTTCCTGAGGTCCTCTATAACTCTATTGAAAATGTGGCAATGCAATAAAAAATACACATAACAACATCATAAACAATAAAACATAAAAATTGTTAAGACCAAAAACTAAACATACACTATGATTTCATGACACAACTCATATAATTAGTAACAAAATACACACACATAAGACACATAGACAGCTCCACCAGTGCAGTCATCGGGCATTCCTTATATTTAGGTTGAACACATTTTTAAGACCGTTATATCCACATACTATCGTCACATAACATCTCTTTCATCCTCTCTGGACACATCTCACAATTGAACAAACATACATATATTGTTAAACCTCAACCAATGTTATTTCTTTGTCTACTCAACTTCTCTAATCAATATATATATTTTACTAAACTTTTAAATCTCCTTTTATGGCTTTCTTGTGTTATTTGTTCAGGTAACACATTCCATTCTTGCATTGCTTTATACATGACCGTTCGTTTAACAGTATTAGTCTTTGCTTTTGGTAAAGTTACCTCATGTCTAGTCGCAGAGTCATGTATATCTGAACTGAAAGGTAAATTATACAAAATAGATGGTTTCTTTGTAACAAGCATATTCCTAAAAAACACATAATGAATAATCTATTTCTTACACATAACCAACCTAAACATATGTGCATTTTGTTCTATATCCACACCTAAGCGCTATACGCGTGGCTCCATTTTGCACCATTTGCAATTCTTGAGTTGCATTAGACCATACTACTGAACACTAGTCAAGATTAGACCATATTAAAGCTTTAGCTACTACTTTGGTTGAGCTTTGTGACAAATATGGTGGCCATCTTTTAACAACAGTTAAAAGATGTTCATGTGGGAGGGACTCTAACGGTCCAAGTCACACAGGGTAATGGTTGCCACGGGTTTATCAAATAAAATAAAATAAATATATACCAGATTCAAATGTAACCACCGACATTTCTTAAGAGATGTTTCATGTTTGTGTTTCAGCCTCGTCTCCTGACAGGACAGACGAGACGAAAGCTGCTTCTCCCAAAAACAAAGGTATTGTGTTTGTTAACAGATTTTTCACAATCAAATGACAACTCTCCAGATTAAAGAGTAACGGTCTCCTTCAGCTACCAGATAAATCCATCTCCAGTCTGGTGAAGTACTACTACTCATGGAAGAAGACTCACACCAGCACCATTCGGATGGACCGCCAGTCTCGGAAACTGGCCAAAAGGAGTAACCAGGACGACAGGTACACACACACACACACACACACACACACACACACACACAACCAGGACGACAGGTATGCCTCACAGACAGGTACGCTTAGGGCCGGGACACATCAGGCCGATTATCGGCCATGGGACAGTCTGGCGAGGTCAGTGACTCAAATCTGTTCGGTGTGTCCCGTGCCGTCGTCCGTCTGGGGGCTGTCGGCGTTCATTTTGGCCGACCTGACGTGTTCGGTCGGCGGCAGGGCCGTCGGGACTCACCCGGAAATGACGAGCGCGATGAGGTGACTAGAGTCTCTCAAAATCTGATGGAAATCTTTTAAACTGACCTTTGTTGAGCTGAAATGAAGACAGATTCAGCAACTGCACGGCCTATTTCTCGCTTAAAATGTTTTCAGAAACACGCTCCAGTGAACTATTTTAGTACAATATGAGATCGTATTCTGAACGAGCCGCCATGACAGTCTGGCTTTGAATTTCCGGAGAAAACAAACCCATGTGACGTGTTCGTCCAATCAGCTGCCGGTTTTCATTTCTTGGGCAACATTACAGATTAGCGCCACCTGCTGCTATGGAGATGTATTACGTCTCGTCTCCTCTCGTCTCCTTGGTCTGTTCTGAGGCAGTTTTTTGGACCTCGGGGACGAGACTGATCATATCGACGGGGTTTCTGTCAACGGTCGGCCGTCAGCTATATGTGTCCCGGCCCTTAGAGACGACCTTTGGTAACCATGATGACAGGTACACCTGACTGACTGACAGGCTGAGGTTGTAGGGCAAGGCAACTTTACTTCTACAGCACCTTTCAGCAACAAGGCAACTTCTACAGCACCTTTCAGCAACAAGGCAATTCAATGACGTTCCTTTGCACTTCACTTAATTCTCCATTAGTTGAATGTTGACAACAGAGCAGTAACTAAGTTTAGTGTTAAAGGTTTGTGTCATTATGCAGTTTGACCTAAAAAGTCTTTGTTATTTACATTGCTTTTTAGTTAGTTCAATATTAGCCCGTACACAATGTCATTTGTTTATTTATTTATTATTTATAATATGTTCATGTTGTGCTAAAAAGGTACCCCTCCCCACATCCAAAAGCACAACCAGTGTTATTAATGTTGCTATCAGTGAGCAGTGTTACCAGAATTGTTTAGGGCGTTTTCACACATACCTTATTTGGTCCGGACTTTCAGACTTTTTAGTTTGATCCGAACCAAAATTACAGGTGTGAAACCTCCCCGGACCACAGTCCGGATCAAAAGACCAAACTTTGGTCCGATAAAAAGTGGTGGTCTTGGTTCGTTTATAGTGTGAAAGCATTTTTTGGATGATTCGGACTTTCGGACCAAATACAAGAAGCTCTGGCAGGCTCTCCTTGTGTTAAGACCGGAGAAGCTCAGACAGCTGTCGGCTATCAGAGCTGAGAATACATCAGCAGTTTATTTGTTAAGTGGTAGTAAATGTACAGTAGGGTTGGGTACCGAACCCGGTACTTTTACCGGTACCGACTGAATCACGTCGGTACTACCTAGTATTTGTTCAGGTAAAATCAAACGGTGCCAAATTTCGGTACCTGAGAGTAAGCTCAAGCTTATCTGTCCTCTCTGCATGTTGACAGAGAGCAGAGGTCCGACACACACGTGCAGAGGTGCGGACGGAGCAACGTGGGCTCTGTAGTTTTGTTGAAGTCACCGAGAGTCACGGCGATGCCGATAAAGTGGTTTCAAGTGTGGTTACAGTTTATCAAAACTTCACGCAGACACCTTTCACTCTGCACTGTGATATGATATTAATGGCGAGCCGAAAGCTGTCGCGGTGCTGTTGACATTACACTTCCTATGACACGAGCAGGCACAACGGTGGTTTCTCTGCCCTGGGGACTGACTGACAGGCTGAGGTTGTAAGGCAAGGTAACTTTATTTCTACAGCAGCTTTTTAGCAACAAGGCAATTCAAAGGGCTTTACATGAAACATGAAAGAGCAATTAAAAACGGCCATGATTAAAATAAAACAGGCTAAAATATAATAATATACAAATACAACAATAAAAGTTACAGTGAGTAAGAAATGTATAATTATTCAATTTAATAGGTTGTAGGGACGGGTTTGGGAGGAGAGAGGGAGGGGTTTTATTTTTGTTTTTGTTTAAATAATGTTCTAAGTAAACAGGTTTGGACACACCATTCACTGAGTTTCCTTTTATTTTCTTTTAAGACTATTTACAGTGTAGATTCTCACTGAAGGCATCAAAACTATTAATGAACACATATGGAATTATGTACTTAACAAAAAATATAGTGAAATAACTGAAAACATCTTATAACGTCTTATATTTTAGATTCTTCAAAGTAGCCACCCTTTGCTTTTTTTATTAATAAGGGAAAAACTTCCACTAATGAACCCTGACAAAGCACACCTGTGAAGGTAAAACCATTTCAGGTGACTACTTCATGAAGCTCATAGAGAGAACACCAAGGGTTTGCAGAATTATCAAAAAAGCAAAGGGTGGCTACTTTGAAGAATCTAAAATATAAGACATGTTTTCAGTTATTTCACACTTTTTTGTTAAGTACATAATTCCATATGTGTTCATTCATAGTTTTGATGCCTTCAGTGAGAATCTACAATGTAAATAGTCATGAAAATAAAGGAACACATTGAATGAGAAGGTGTGTCCAAACTTTTGGCCTGTACTGTAAAATGTATGTATGTATGTATGTATGTATGTATGTATGTATGTATGTATTTGTTTTTTTGAAATTACATTGGTAAAGTACCGAAAAAGGTACTGTTGGGTACCGGAACCGAATTCCAGGTACCGGTATCGGTAGTGGTATTGGTTCAGATGCGAAAGGTACCCAACCCTAATGTACAGTGTAGGTTTATGTTTGTCTCTGAATAAATGCTCCAGAAAGAAAGTTCCTGTGTCTCGCTTCTCAACATCAGTAGGGGAGAGTAGCAGTCAGTAGGAGAGAGCAGCAGTCAGTAGGAGAGAGTAGCAGTCAGTGGGAGAGAGTAGCAGTCAGTAGGGGAGAGTAGCAGTCAGTGGGAGAGAGTAGCAGTCGTAGGGAGAGAGTAGCAGTCAGTAGGGGAGAGTAGCAGTCAGTAGGGGAGAGCAGGTCAGTGAGGAGAGTAGGGGAGAGTAGGCGGTAGGAGAGTAGCAGTCAGTAGGAGAGCAGCAGTCAGTAGGGGAGAGTAGCAGTCAGTAGGAGAGAGCAGCAGTCAGTAGGAGAGAGTAGCAGTCAGTAGGGGAGAGTAGCAGTGCAGTAGGAGAGAGTAGCAGTTAGAGTAGCAGTCAGTGGGAGAGTAGCAGCAATGGGAGAGCAGCAGTGGTGGGAGAGTAGCAGTAGTGGAGAGAGTAGCAGTCAAGGTGGAGAGAGTAGCAGTCGTAGGAGAGCAGCAGCAGTCGTGGGGAGAGTAGCAGCAGCAGTCAAGTGAGAGAGTAGCAGTGTGGAGACAGAGAGACAGCAGTCGTAGGAGAGAGCAGCAGTCGCAGTAGAGAGTAGCAGTCGGAAGGAGAGAGCAGCACAGTCAGGAGAGGCACAGCAGTGAGTAAATGTGGAGAGAGAGTAGTAGAGTCAGTGGGAGAAGTAGTGTGGGGAGGAAATGGAGAGGATGGAGGTAGGGGAGAGGCGTGTAGAAGTGGCAGTAGTGGGGAGAGGAATGGAAGTGGAGAGAAAGTGTAGGGGAGAGAGAAATGGAAAGTGCCAGTAGAGGAAATGTAGTGGAGAGCGGTGGAATGGCAGTCAGTGGGAAGCGTAAGTAGGGGAGAGTGGCAGGTGGGGGAGAAAGTGGAGTGAGGTAGGGAGAGGAAATGGAAGAGGGAATGGGGAGAGTGGTAGGGGAGAGCGGTGGTATGGGAGGTGAAATGAGAGAGGGTAGTGATGGAATGGAAGGGGAGGAGGGGGGGAGGAAGCGGCAGTCAGTAGGGGAAGGGAGTAGGAGGCGTGTAGGAGAAGCGGAGGTAGGAAGCGGGAGTAGTAGGGGAAGCGTGTAGAGGGCAGAGTAGGGGGAGCGCGCCGCAGTGGTGAGAGCGGCAGTCGTAGGGAGAGCAGCAGGTAGGGAGAGCGGCAGTCGAGTGGAGAGAGCGGCAGTCAGTAGGGGAGAGCGGCAGTCAGTAGGGGAGAGTAGCAGGTAGAGTAGCAGTGCAGGGGGAGAGCGGGTGCAGGGAAGAGCGGTGTTAGGGGAGAGGCAGGAGGGAGAGCGGCAGTGGGAACGCAGTAGTAGGAGAGGAGGTAGGGGAAGTAGCAGTCAGTAGGAGAGAGCAGCAGTCAGTTGAAAAAACTCACATAGAGAGATACGCGAGGAAGGGGAAGCCCGTCTACCAACCAATCAGTTCTAAGTCTCTGGAGACGCAGCTCACATAAAGTATGTGATGAGGGCAGGACGTAGTTTTGTCATGTAGAGATCTTTAGCGCGCGTGCATAACTGCAGTGTGAAACCAAAACTTACCGAATTAAATGTTACAGTGGAACAAAAACATGAACCTTGGTCCGGACCTTGGTTCAGACTTTCATGTGTGAAAACGCCCTTATTTTGATAACTGTTTTGATTCAAAATTAGGGTTTTGTGTTTAATGTATTTTTGTTGATGTTGAGATAGATTTTAAAACATATGGTATCAAAAAAGTATTGTTAAGGAACCAGCATCGAAAATGAGGTATCAATATTGTCACCGGATCGAAGGATTTTGAACGATGCCCAGCCCTAGAAATGTGGGTGAGAAAGAATTTCATACCGGGGCTCAAACACCTTCGCCATGTCGTGTGTTTTCAACAGCTGAATATGGTTGTAGATCCATTTGTTAACGCTTTGGCCCAAAAGTCTGTTTAAATGCCGAGGGGATGTATGTATCTAACAGGATGTGATTTTCTTTTTTTTTCTTTTTTTTCTGTGACTTCCTGTTGTCTTGAAACGGCTGGAAACTGTCCAACTTTTTGTCATCGCCTACTGCTGCCGCCTGCTAACGTCCACTTTACGAGCATAATGAGAAACGCCTGGCTCTCAGCTGATCTAACAGCTGATTGGTTCAGAATCGACTTATTAGTCAGAGAGACTAAAGATGTTCAGATTACAGATCATCTACAGCAACAGATCACATGTAGGTCATTTAAAGAGGCTACTCTGTCATCAATTCCTGGAGACTGTGTATATATGGGTCTGATAATATTTAAATACATCAGAATCAGATCTAACAGGATGTGGGTGTTTCTGTGACTTCCTGTTCACTGAAGGCTGCTTATAACGGCTGGAAACGGTCCGACTTGTCTGAATCTTTTTGTCATCACCTACTGCTGTCGCCTGCTAACGTCTACTACGTCTACGAGCTCATGTCGAACGAGTCTAACGATCAACTTTCTCTTTGTCTTCTCATTGTTAATAATAACTGGGTGCACAGGAGAACTGTATGGAAAGATGCTTTATGATATAAAATCACTTTCTGACTTCAGCTCCTTACCTGTGTGATGTTTATTCTTCTACAGTGAGAACAGCTTGGTGAAGAAATGCAGAATTGGAAACTCGTTTACGACTGAGGCTCCAGAAACATCACAGCATGGTAAGATGATGGCTCACAGGCTGTATACACACCAGCCTCTGATGAAACATACACACTTCAATGTTACTCAATACAGCTGTCATACAGCGGCCATGTTATGGCTCACACTTCAGATGACTTTCTGGAGCTTCAGCAGTAAAGAAACCAAAGATTATTTGGGGCCTTTTTAGTCTTTTATTGACAGAATGTTTTCTTTCTTAGGATGGCTAAAGCATGACCGCCTATGGCCTCTTTCACACTGCCTGCGTGGTGTGAGCATGGTGTTTCTGTTGCGTGGCAGCTGCGTGGCATTTTCTGTCTTTTCACACCAGAAACGTGTCTGACGCGGCCCTGCTGCTGCTAGCCTTGTATGTACACATGTATGTTTCCCATTAACATAAACATAATTAAAGCTGCAAGTAGCGTTGGACAGGCCCTCGCTCCTCTGCGCGCATCAGGGTTATTGGCGGACGCCGCTCCTTGCGACCTTGCATTTGTGCGGCACTCAGACACCGCAAATCGTCACCAATGAAAAGCAGACCTGCCAACATGTACGCATTTTTACCCTTAACTAGGCTTGTACGATTCGCTGCTCTCTAGGTACACATTTTGTTGCATCTCGCATTTCTCCAGTTTCAATTTCTATGCAATCTACATCTATGATGTTGATTCTGCCGCTGAGCAGTGGGGATAAAAGCGCTGCATTTTAACCCTCCGCCCACCTGCTCCTCCTAGCCAAATGCTTCGCACGTTTAATTCAATTCAGTGCCTCAGCAAGCCAGGCTGTCCGGATAACTGTAGGCTTGCATGCCATAACTGAACCGCCTCAAAAAAAGGTTCGGAACGATTTCTTAACAGGAGAGATGGCCTTTCCTCCACATGTCCAGACTACCTCACATAGACAGGATATAGAACCTCATCACACCTCCACATGTCCAGACTACCTCACAGAGACAGTATATATAACCTCATCACACCTCCACATGTCCAGGCTACCTCACAGAGACAGTATATAGAACCTCATCACACCTCCACATGTCCAGGCTACCTCACAGAGACAGTATATAGAACCTCATCACACCTCCACATGTCCAGACTACCTCACATAGACAGTATATAGAACCTCATCACACCTCCACATGTCCAGGCTACCTCACAGAGACAGTATATAGAACCTCATCACACCTCCACATGTCCAGACTACCTCACAGAGACAGTATATAGAACCTCATCACACCTCCACATGTCCAGACTACCTCACATAGACAGTATATAGAACCTCATCACACCTCCACATGTCCAGACTACCTCACAGAGACAGTATATAGAACCTCATCAGGCCTCCACATGTCCAGACTACCTCACATAGACAGTATATAGAACCTCATCACACCTCCACATGTCCAGACTACCTCACATAGACAGTATATAGAACCTCATCACACCTCCACATGTCCAGACTACTTCACAGAGACAGTATATAGAACCTCATCAGGCATCCACATGTCCAGACTACCTCACAGCGACAGTATATAGAACCTCATCACACCTCCACATGTCCAGACTACCTCACATAGACAGTATATAGAACCTCATCACACCTCCACATGTCCAGACTACTTCACAGAGACAGTATATAGAACCTCATCACACCTCCACATGTCCAGACTACCTCACATAGACAGTATATAGAACCTCATCAGGCCTCCACATGTCCAGACTACCTCACAGAGACAGTATATAGAACCTCATCACACCTCCACATGTCCAGACTACCTCACAGAGACAGTATATAGAACCTCATCAGGCCTCCACATGTCCAGACTACCTCACATAGACAGTATATAGAACCTCATCACACCTCCACATGTCCAGGCTACCTCACAGAGACAGTATATAGAACCTCATCACACCTCCTCATGTCCAGACTACCTCACATAAGCTAAGTTTCCATCCACTTGTCAATCGAATTATCTGAAGTTTGGTAAAAAAACTCATGCGAATAAAGCTGGTGAAAGTGTGTTTCCATCCAACAGCTTTAAAGCGAATAAAAACCTGTGCGTAATGACGTCACATGCTGTTTTGCGATTAAATTGGTATATCTAATTGATTTGAGACATTTTAAGGTGTTTCCATTCATTTCTGAACTGAATCGCACAAGATTCAAGCGAACTTTTGCAAACAAAGTTTTGCTAGACAAAAGTAGTTGTTAATATTAGAAGCCAAGCTATAGCCTAAGCTCCGATGGGCCTTTGGCTGAGGATCTGATCCAGCTCATCTAAAAGGTGGAACTTGCCTTATATTTCCCCTCCGGCACCGCTGCGAGACAACTCTCTTTTTTGAGCCGTGTATCTCTGTTTGACGCCTTCCATTTTACTCCGGCGGGACGTCCCACGGTTGTCTTGTCAAAGGGACACTCTAAAACGCTTAACGTGAAAAAGCTTAACATGGTTTAATATCTAAACAACGATCAGTCATCACCAGTATCATGGTCATATCTTGTCATGAACACTTAAGCCTTTCAAAAAAACTAAATCGAAATCCAACGATTATAGAAGTTATCTCACATTAATAACGTCCATAATATTTAGATATTGGGTTAGATTTGACCGTTTTAAGTGGTTATGATGAGCAATATAGAAGAGGATTTTTTGGTGATGATTGATCGTTGTTTAGATACATTAAACCTCCTTTGAACCTCCTCACACCTCCACATGTCCAGACTACCTCACATAGACAGTATATAGAACCTCATCACACCTCCTCATGTCCAGACTACTTCACAGAGACAGGATATAGAACCTCATCACACCTCCTCATGTCCAGACTACTTCACAGAGACAGGATATAGAACCTCATCACACCTCCACATGTCCAGACTACCTCACATAGACAGTATATAGAACCTCATCACACCTCCACATGTCCAGACTACCTCACATAGACAGGATATAGAACCTCATCACACCTCCACATGTCCAGACTACTTCACAGAGACAGTATATAGAACCTCATCACACCTCCACATGTCCAGACTACCTCACAGAGACAGTATATAGAACCTCATCACACCTCCACATGTCCAGACTACCTCACATAGACAGGATATAGAACCTCCTCACGCGTTCTGCACCGTGTGCAGACCGACATCGACATCAGCCACCAAGGGGCAACCGGTAACGAACACAGTCCCATCAACAAATACTCCCCACCCCCTGAAACATAATGATATTAAAAATAAATGGATGATAAGAAAAAAAACTTTCATAGTGTCCATCAGTGATGGGAGTAATGCGTTACAATTCAGTGGTTAAATTGACTGCAGAGATACATTTCCTACGCTGCATTGAAGCGAGCTGTCCCGTTACTGTCCCCGTGGTCAGAACGAGAGACGGTAACTGACAACATCTGTGTCCTGTCAGTGGCGACAGCAATGTGACTGAGCAGCTGACAGATAACATGTCGGGAATTAATATTTAGTCTTGCTACACGTAATATTACATTTTATCAGCGGTGGAAAGTAACTATATACCGTCGGCTACTTGAATTCGGCTACTTGGATTCATTTGTAATTGGGTATTTTTCATTTAATCCTACTTATTAGGCTAATTCTAGTCCACCACAATTCAGACTGAGTCAAGTAGGCTATTGTACATTTTACTTAACTATTTATTTTATAGCTTTAGTTACTTTGCAGCGTCAGATTAATAATACAAAATAATATTAATAAATTATTATTTATTAAAGTGGATAAAGATGAGACTTTGTTGACCCTGTGGTGAAATTCACAAGCTACCTGCCAAGAATACTTCTGCTTTTATTTTGGTGAAAGAAACTCAAAAGTAATGTAAGCATTACAATTCAGAGACAGTAATATTGTAATATAACTAGGGCTGTCAATCGATTAAAAAAAAATTAACTAATTAATTGCACAATGTGCTGTGATTAATCGCGATTAATCTTTTTTTTAATTTAAGGAAGCTTGTAATAATGGATATTTAAATGCTAAATCACATAACTTTGCAAATATGAAGAAAAAAAAACAAGGAAAGATTCTGCTAAGTTCAGAATGTTTAATATCTTTCAGAACAACAGCAGCAACAATTTGGCTTAGTCCTGCTTTAGTACAGACCAATCTGGCAGAACATGCAACCATCTTCCAGGAACCCCAACCAGCAATTTCAAACAGAATATACTTCACTCCCCACACATTGCATGTTACGAGCACTGTCAGTGCCAAGTGTGGTTAACTTTTCCTTGATTGTCCATCCTTTTACGACATTCAGAAAATAATCAGCACACGCTAAAGCATATATAGTGTCGCTCTTCTGTTTTACTTACAGTTAGTGCGAATGATTGCAGATTCCATTCATTATCAATGAAGTGCGCTGTGATGCCTAAGTACCGTAGTTGTCATTGTTCACAAAAGTCAAATAGTCACCTGTAAGAGCGACGTTCTTTGCTTGCTCAAGCATGTTGATCTTCCGTGCCCTCTCGCTTTCATACAAAGTGTGTATTCTTGACATGGTGGTTCCTCTCAAGGGGAGATTATAAGAGGTGTCTCCCGATGCAATTTTAATGACTTCTCTCAGTCCATCGTCTTCTACTATGCTAATTGGACAGCAGTTTTTAGCTATCCAGTTAGCCAAAACATTAGTTAGCTTCTCACTTACAGGCTTCGTTATTCGGCTGCGAGTACCACACTCCTGTAACGTAGCTAGATTGCTGAAGCCCTGTAGATTTAGTTAGGGTAGGGGGTTTTGCTTTGAGGTGATATTTCAAAGACGGGTGGCACCCACCATGTACGTCATAGGTCAGGTCATAGCTCAGCCTCCACATGAAGTAAACAAACACAGCTACGTTAAATATTTAAAAATTAACGCGTTAATTTTGACAGCCCTAAATATAACTAATTACTCTCAAATGACAGTTACTAGTAATCTATAATGTATTACATTTTGGAATTAACTTGCCCAACACTGGTGTCAATAGGCTAGCCTATCACACCATCCATCCTTCCCATTAGTTGGGGACAGTTAGAAAAGTGGTCAAATTTTTAAAAGCGTATGAAAATATCTGACCCATGTTATTTATTAGCCTATAATTGTGTCTCTGTCAGGCTTCAATCTGTGTTTTTAGTAGTTGCTTTATGCCTATTTAAATTTAAATTTAAATGTAAATCCTTACTTAGACTACTTCATTTCCCTTCAGTAATCAGAAGAAGGCTACGTGTTAACCTGGTCTACCTCTCGTCTTTAAAACAGAAGTACTTAGGCATATTTATTAGCTCTGCATCCTGTTGGTTAGACTAACAAATATATGGGCACAAAATATTGGACAGGATATAAGAAAATTATTGTATAGTAGTTTCACTATGCGTACAGCCATTCATCCACTCCTCTACACAGTAATAATAATTTATTGTAATCTAGAAGGTAGTGATGAGCCAAACAATGTATTTTCAGGTGGAAGAAGTTTCCATGGGCTATGCCTCAGTTTGTTTTCAATTCAATGATAGGAGTGATATCAGTAATTGTATAACATGTATGGTCTACTTGTATATGGTTATGGAGTAAGTAATAAATCTTGATTGGTGAAAGTATATTATATAGTATGGGGGTATGTACTCATAAAATTTCTTCAAGGTTGGCAGGTCTGTACATGTGATACTGAGCCGCCCACTATACTTTAACCACGCCCACGTACTCAGGCCACGCCCCCTTTTATAACATTAAACCTTACACGAACCGTTTAAGGTAGAGTCTTGTGTGAGGTGTCAGTGAACTCAGCAGAGAGTTCCTTCTTCATTGGTGATGGTTTGACCTGCCCTCCACGCCCCCTTTCACAGCTAATGAACTGTAAGACGAAGAGTCTTGCGTCCACCAGTAACCCCCGATAACACTGCTTGCAGCTTTAATTATTATTTATTATTATTCTTTTTAAATGACAATTATATCTGCATTTATGTCAAAACCTAAAGACTTTCAAACATGAAAATGTCAATTATTAAATGTATTTGTGTCAAAATGACATATAAACATCTTTTTGTATTCTATTTTGCCTGGAAACGCTTCCAACACACTTGCGTGTCGTGTGAAAAATTAGCGTTGGTTCTATTTCTAGCATGCATGCGTTTTCGGCGTGGCTCGAGATGTGCCTGAGACATGCGTGTCACGCAGGCAGTGTGCAAGCTCTAACCTGTTACCATGGGAGCCGAAATAAAAACAGACACGCCATGCAGCTGACACACTCACACCATGCAGCCAGTGTGAAAGAGTCCTTACTCTACCTCTGATTGGCTTACCTTGATATTCTTCTCCTAACTCAATTCAGACTCCTCATGCCTAAATTCAACCAACCCAAACTATGATGGCAACAAGTACGAGCCAATCACAGGTAGAGTAGGGTGGGTCATGACTTTGCCATCCTAAGAGAAAGATGACATACAGTTGAGGGGGAGACAGGAAATGTTGGCAGACAGAGAGAGGGAAGATACGTGGTACCTATCTTAGATTGTTTGTCCGCACTCACACCTAAAAGCAACTTGTAAACATCTGAGTAGAGACTAGAAGCAGAAAACTGTCAGTCAGCCTCCCTCACCACCTTATCCTTCAGCTCTGCTTCTCATTTAGATTTTTAGGGGTCCAAGCCCGAGGGGGCTGGGAACCACGTATGCAAGGCAATATTTCTTTCTACCAAGCTTTATTTGTTCTTAATCTTTCAGGTCTTTGCTAAATCAGCTCTAACAAAACAGAATCTCTGAACCTCTTTATAGCAGTTCAGGAGTTGATGAGTTGTGGTTCCTGATTATTTTGTCTATTCTCAATCAGCTGAAACTCAGAGGGGAGCAGGAAGACCAACAGTCACTGCCCAGGATAGAAGTGTCATCATCGCACCTCAGTTAATCGGTTCCAATGTGGGAAGGGATCTAACGATCATCAACAACACGAATGGTGATTGTTTCCCCTGCATTTATAAATCAAATAAAACACATTTATGTTTTATTATGTACCGGATTAAAATGTAACCACCGACATTTCTTAAGAGTTGTTTCATGTTTGTGTTTCAGCCTCGACAGACGAGACGAAAGCTATATCTCCCAAAAACAAAGGTATTGTGTTTAACAGATTTTTCACAATCAAATGACAACCAAAAAACTTCACCTTGCTTTTGCAATTAAAACAAAACTAGACGGAATTATTATAAGGTTTTGTGTAGATTACATTGTTGAAGCTAAAATATTTTTCTTTTCTGTTGTCTGTCCATCTTATATTTCACATGTTTTATTTGCTAACATAAGTCGTGTTAGCCTTCCAGCATCTGAGCATCTTGTTGGTGTAATCATCTAAAATGAATGACAGTTATTTAGGGTTACTTGCACTTATATGGACCAGATATCCATCCAAGTAAATCTGGACATGGATATGAAAATACCAAGGCATACTTGGACATTTGCTAACGTGGAAGAGTACGTGAAAATAATGTAACTATGATTTCATTCATCTTTCAGCAAACATTCAAAGTTGCCGAGATAACTTAAAATCTTTCCTTGAAAATACAACAAAGGATCTGTCACAAGGAACAAAAGAAGATGGACCGACTCCTTTAGACAAGATCTATACGGAGCTTTACATCAGACGAGGAGGCAGTGGGGAGGTTAATAGTGAACATGAAGTGGTTAACTTGGAATGCAAAAGGAGTTCGAGTGAGGAGGAGAAAATCCAGGTCAATGACATTCTTCAACCTTTATCAAACGAAGAAAACCCTCCTCAGAGAGTTCTGACGAAGGGAATCGCTGGCATTGGAAAATCTGTCGCTGTGCAGAAGTTCACTCACGACTGGGCAACAGGAGAAGCCAACCAAACTACTGATTTCATATTTCCATTCACATTCAGAGACTTAAACCTGATAAAAGATAAGGATTGGAGTCTTCTAACGTTAATAGGTCACTATTTTGAAGAAGTAAAGGATTTGGAAGAGTCAGACTACAGTGAATTGAGTGTTTTGTTCATCTTTGACAGCCTGGACGAAAGCCAATTACCTCTGGACTTCAACAACAATGAGATGTGCCGCGATGTTACAAAGACCACAACATTAGACGTCCTGCTGACCAACTTAATCTCAGGGAAACTGCTGCACAAAGCCTCAGTCTGGATCACAAGTAGACCAGCTGCAGCCGCTAAGATTCCTCCTGAGATCTTCCACAGGGTGACCGAGGTACGAGGCTTTAATGATGAGCAGAAGGAGGAGTACTTTCAGAAGAAAGTTAGTGACAAGGAAATGGCTCAGACGATCTCTGATCATCTTCAGTCAAAGACGCAAAGAAGTCTGTACATCATGTGCCACATCCCAGTCTTCTGTTGGATTTCAGCCACGGCTCTCCAGAGTCTCCTAACAGAAACAGAAGAAGAAGAGTTGCCCAAGACTGTGACTGAAATGTACACACACTTCCTGATCATCCAGACAAAGCTGAAGGAATATCAGGAAGGTGAAACAGACAAAGATGTGATCATGAAATTGGGAAAGCTGGCATTTGAACAGCTTAAGAAGGGCAACATACTCTTCTATGAAAACGAGTTTAAAAGTTGTGGAATTGATCTGAAACAAGCTGCAGTTAATTCAGGAGTTTGTACACAGATCATAAGAAAAGAATCTGGACTTCACAAACAAGAGATTTACTCCTTCATTCATTTAAGTGTTCAGGAGTTTCTGGCAGCTCTGTATGTGTTAGAGACTTTCTTAGATAGTGGAGAAAATCTGCTTTCCAGCCCGACAAGTGTGAAAGAGCCATCAGAGAAAAGACGAAAGAAACATCGCATCCCAGAGAAAGGAGAACGTCCCATCTTCCTCCTCCACCAGAAAGCAGTGGATATGGCTTTGTTCAGCGATAATGGACAATGGGACTTGTTCCTGCGCTTCCTGCTCGGTCTGTCACAGGATAAAAATCAGGAGCTTCTTCAGAAACGAGTTGGATTCAAAGGAAGACATCCACAGAGCAACCAGGAGACAATCAAGTTCATTCACGAGAAGATCAAGATACTGTCCAACAGCGAGAAGAGCATCAACCTGTTCCACTGTTTAAATGAGTTGGGTGACCAGTCTCTGGTAAAGCATGTCCAAAAGTACCAGAGCTCAGGAGACTTTGTTAAACTCTTACCTGAACATTGGTCAGCTCTGGCCTTTCAGCTGCTCGTTTCCAATGAAGACCTGGATATCTTTGACCTGAAGAAATACGAAGGATCAGATAAAGTTCTGGAGAGGCTGCTGCCAGTGCTCAAAGCATCAAAGAAAGCTTTGTAAGTATTCAACCTCGAGAAACCCAACAGCTCTGCAGCTCTCCGGTTGTGTTTAAGTGTAGAGAACAGAGGGGAGTGTAAGTTAAATGTTAACTCTAACTTTGTTTTTACCTTTAGGATAAGTTACTGTGACCTCACCGACAGATGTTGCGAGAACATTTCATCAGTTCTCAGCTCAAAGTCTTCTGGTCTGGAGGAGTTAGACCTGAGTGGAAACTATCTGCTGACTGACTCTGGAGTGGAGCTGCTCTCTGACGGTCTAAAAAGTCCCAACTGCAAACTTCAGAGACTCCGGTAAGAACATCCAGATGCACAGTATGTTTGAGGTGATTCATAATACAAATAATGTGGACTTTGGGAAACTTAAACTGGGAGTAGTTTACTTTTCTTTCATGTTACAGTGAACATAGATGAAAGATTCACTTCAGATATATTATATCATGTGGTGATAATGTACATTTACCATATTTAATCGAGTCAGATGTTTCAGGTTGATATCAGTTATAACTTTGTCCAGAGATAGCTCCTAGCTTAGCACAAAGACTAGAAGCAGGGGGAAACTGTTAGCACAGCTCCATCAAAAGAGAAAACCTCACCTCCAACACCTCCAAGTCTGTCGGATGTACATGTTACATGTAGCTAACAAGATTCAACATGTTGAAAGGTGGAATACTTCACTTCTAATGGGGCTGCTCCTAGAGGTGGGCAATATATTGTTTAGACGATAATATCCAAATTGTTGTCTGGACGATATGCAAAATTGGGATATCGAATATTTCATAATTTGTACAATCCGACCCCCCACACATGAAAAGAGCTGAAGGAAGTTAAAGAGAAAACAAATGACGTACACTATAACCTTCTAAACAATTATATGTAGCGATTTTAATACTGTAGGGGTTTGTTTGACTGTATTTTTTGTACAAAATCACGATCGTCCCGCACGAGAGTAAGCTGCTACTAGTTCTTACCTGTGCGTTATGACGTTCACTCATGTCAACAAAGATGGCGGTGCGCAATTGTGCAGCGACTCTCCTGTCGGTGTATATTTATACAAGTACGTACAGCCACACTGAACTAATCAATACAGGACTACGATACAACACAGCCGTTACGAGAGCCTTCCAGGCGGCTCATAACATCCCGGAGGAAATAGCCTGACGGAGCCCTCCAGGTTGTTGTCGGCGCTAGCACGCCGAGCTAGCTATCTACCGGCAGAATGAGAACATAACTCCGGTACGACCAGAGGCGGAGCGGAGGACTGCATTTTTGTGCACAATGAATGGAGTAACAACAGCAGGATCGTTGCCCAGCACGGCTCACCTGACCTGGAGCCCTATTGGTAACATACTGACCATTTTATTTACTACGAAAACAGCACACTGCCGTCTACATAGCCCCCGATGCTAACGTTAGCACAAGTTTGGTTCACTGCTAACCACAGTGATAAAACTGCAGCACGATCACCTGGAGGGGATACAGGGGACTTTAACAAGGCGTCCTTAAAGTCTGTTCCCCTCCAGCTTTCTCCCAGCATGTAGATTGTGTTACTAGAGGGAAGAACACACTAGACCATGTATACTCTAACATCAAAAAAGCACACAGAACTGCTCTTCTCCCTCACCTGGGCCAGTCAGATCACATCCAACTCCTGATCCCAGCATAAATCCCGATCAGAAGGACTATACAGCCAAGTAGAAGGACTATCAGAACCTAGTCTGACCCGGCCCTGTCCCAGCTCCAGGACTGCTTCCAATAAGGACATGGTGTGTGCAATATGTTACAGAACAGAGCCCTTTGTTTATTGTTATGATTTCATCTTGCTTGTACATTTTCCCAAGAGAACCACTGAAATAGCCTCCGAACAGGGCTTCTTTTAACTTCTAGAAGGATTTCAAAAATATCTTCTGAATATCGATATCGAGATATTGAAAAAAAATATCGATATTCATTTTTGTCAATATCTCCCACCCCTAGCTGCAACTATTCTTTGTGCTAAGCTAAGCTAAACACATGCTGCAACTAAACTAAACTGGACACACAGAGATGAAGATATACATAATATTATCTGACTCTGGGGACATTTAACATCTAAATTATTGTCCAGCTGGCTTAAACTCTCCTGTTGACCATACTCTTGAAAATGTCCCAATTCTGATGTTCAACATGTGTGAGTCAGGTCTAATTATTAATATTTTCTAATTAGTTTTAACACCTCAAAGCTTCATGAAGCAACATAGAACCAAATTAAACTGTCACCTACGTGCAACTAAGGCTGCAACGGTTAGTTGACATAATCGACAACATTGATTATAAAAATTTGTTGACGCATCATTTAATTGTTGACGTGTCGTTCCAGATATGTTCTTAAGGGGCAGGGCTCCAGACTGTGACCGACCATTTTTTGAGATGGCGCGAGTCATTTTTAAAACTTAGCCCGCCTCTCTTTGTTTACGGTCTTAACCCCGCTTGCCTGCACAAAGGTTCAGATAAAGTTCTGGAGAGGTTGATTGATTGATTGAATTGATTGAAAAACTTTATTAATCCCGATAAGGAAACTGGTTTGCCACCAACCATACAGCAATCGAACACAATACACAATTAGCAGACAAATAAATAAATAAATAAATAAATAATTCTGGATTAGTAGACTAATAGACCCTAGTAAAGAGACACCATTTTAAGAAAAATTCAATTTCACAATACCTGAATGTAAAAAACAAACACTATAGAAGACAAGAATAATATCCAACGGTTAACAGTGTTGGTTAAAATATCTAACCGCTGCAGGAACAAAAGACCTTCTCATGCGCTCACTAGAGCACCGAGGCATCACCAATCGCTCACTGAAAGAGCTTCTGAGTCCTCTGAACAGAGTGTGTAGTGGATGGCCTTCAAAAAGCAGGACAATTTTTCGATTTGAACTAATCCTCTTCTCTACAGTAACCTCCAGTACATCCGGGTTAAGACCAATAACTGAACCAGCTCTCTTGATTAACTTATTTATCCTATTTTTGTCCTCAACAGATATACTGCCCCCCCAGCACAGTACAGCATAAAAAAGAACACTAGCCAAAATCCCTTGATAAAAAACATTTAAGAGCTTTGTGCTGATGTTGAATGATCTAAGTTTTCTCAAAAAGAACAATCTCGACTGAGCCTTCTTCATTATGACATTCGTATTCTCCTTCCAGTTTAATTTTTCGTCCATATGTACACCTAAAAATTTATATGACTGCACAATTTCAATCAACTGGCCATTAATTGTAACTGGAAGGACCTTCTCTTTTTTCTTCCTAAAATCAATAACAAGTTCTTTGGTCTTTCCTACGTTCAGTTTCATAAAGTTAGACTCACACCAGGTGTAAAAAGACTGCACCTCCCTTCTGTAGGCAAGATCATCACCCTGATTAAGTAGACCCACTAAAGCAGTGTCATCCGAAAAATTTTGTACCCAACAAGATGGCTGACTATGCCTATAGTCAGCAGTATAAAGTGAAAATAAAAAGGGGGATAAAACTGTGCCCTGAGGTGCTCCAGTATTAGTTAGAATGGTATCCGAATGTTTGTTACCAATCCTAACAAACTGTGGTCGTGCTAAAAGGTAATATAAAATCCAGGCAATAGTAGTATTATGCGATTTAAAATTGATTAATTTACTAGCTAAAATATGTGGCTGTATAGTATTAAAAGCACTCGAAAAGTCAAAAAACATGATCCTAACGGAACTGGCAGTAGTTTCAAGATGACTGTAAATATTGTGAACCATATATAATAGTGCATCATCTGCCCCCACACCCTTCCTATATGCAAACTGCAAAGGATCCTGAAAGGCAGACACCTGCCTAGTCAGATGATCTAGTACAACCCTCTCGAAACACTTCATAATGTGCGAGGTCAGAGCTATAGGCCTCATATTTGAAAGACTGTTAGACACCTTAGCTTTTTTTGGAATAGGGACCAGACAGGAGGTTTTCCACATAACCGGGATTTTAGCAGAAGACAGAGACAAAGAAAACAGTGAGTGGAGAACGGAGCACAGCTGGTCAGCACACACTTTTAGGGTACGTGGGTGCACACCATCAGGGCCTGCTGCCTTATTTGGTTTAATACGCCTTAACTGCTGACGAACCTCTTCAGTGTTTAAAATAATAGCTGGGCTACAGTCCTCAGAGCTGCTCTGCCTAAGATTAAAAAGAACATTCTCATGAAGTGAAGAAAAGTCAGATTCATCAAACCTTGCGAAAAAAGTATTGGCATCGTTAGCCTGTACACCCAAATTACATAAACTGGGTTTACTGGACCCATATCCAGTAATAGACTTCATACCATTCCATAGTCCTCTTGTGTTACTACAGGACATGTTTCCTTCCACCTTTTCCTTATACTTTAATTGACCCTGTCTGATAATTACTTTCAGTTCTCTTTGAGCATTTTTAATTGTATCTTTGTCACCACTATAAATAGCAGCTTTCTTCTTATTTATTGCAATCTTAACTTCTCTGGTTACCCATGGTTTGTTATTGGGAAAGATTTTGATTGATTTACAAGGAATTATAGACTCAACACAATAATTAATGTAACAAGTCACTTTGTCAGAAATACTATCCGGATCATTATCACCATCAAAGAACACAGTCCAGTCTGTGCATTCAAAGCACCCCCTTAGTGTTTCACAGGCATCCTCTGACCAGATGCGCACAGTCTTTGACGTTATCGGCTGTTTCCGTATCACCGGAGTATATTTAGACATCAAGGTTATCAAGTTATGGTCCGATTTACCCAGCGGAGGAAGCACATTAGAAACATAGCCATCCTTAACGTTCGTATAAAACAAGTCAATAGTTTTGTCACCCCTCGTAGGACACATCACCATTTGTTTAAGAGACAGCAGAGTGGTGGAGAGAGAGCAGTGATTAAAATCCCTGTTTATGATAACCAGCGCGTCTGGAGAGGAGCGCTGTAAATCATGCGTGATTCTCGAAATAGTCTCAGTGGCACATTTCCCATTACCCGATGGGGGAATGTACACCACCATGACAATGACATGGGAAAACTCCCTGGGTAGGTAGTAAGGTCGACAACCTACTACAATGAGCTCAATGTTCGGGTCGCAAACTCTCTCTTTTACCGTAACATGTTTGGCGTGACACCACCGGTCGTTCACGTACAAACAAACACCTCCACCTTGCTTCTTACCCGTGTTTGCTTGATCTCTGTCCGCCCTATGAAGTACAAAACCATCCATCTCCACGTGAGAGTCAGGTATCCTGTCGGACAGCCACGTCTCAGAAAAACAGAGTAGGCTGGTCTGCCGGAACAGACGATCAAACTTCATACAAGCTGTCAGCTCGTCCGCCTTGTTGCCAAGGGAGCAGACATTCCCCATAATGACCGAAGGTAAAACAGGTTTAAATCCCCGCCGACGGTTTCGTACCCGAACACCTCCTCTGCTGCCCCTCTTCCTTCCTTTGGTCCTGGGCTTGATATCTGTCAGATCAGCATCATGATTCAGTAATCCTGGTACAGAAACACGCAGATGATGGAGCTCATGCCGGCTGTACATGAAAGGCAGGCCGGGCTCTCTCATAGCCGGGAATGTTGTTTGCACGTCTTTCCAAACAATCAGTGTCCACAGCCACAGAAGGCAAACAACGGTACGATTGTTGAATAAAATCATAATTAGGTCGTCAGGGATCGATCACGCTAATAATCCAGAGTTAAAAGCCTTCCAAAGAGTCACAAAAACACAAAACACGGACGTTCCGAGTTCTGACACAGTGGTAGCAGAGTCGCCAGCAAGGGGGCGGCGCCTCCTTACTGCCAGTGCTCAAAGCATCAAAGAAAACTTCATAAGTATTCAACCTCGAGAAACCCAACAGCTCTGCAGCTCTATGGTTGTGTTTAACTGTAGAGAACAGAGGGAAGTGTTTTCTAAATGTTAACAGTCATTTTGTTTTTATCTTTAGGTTAAGTTACTGTGACCTCACCGACAGATGTTGCGAGAACATTTCATCAGTTCTCAGCTCAAAGTCTTCTGGTCTGGAGGAGTTAGACCTGAGTGGAAACTATCTGCTGACTGACTCTGGAGTGGAGCTGCTCTCTGACGGTCTAAAAAGTCCCAACTGCAAACTCCAGAGACTCTGGTAAGAACATCGAGATGCACAGTATGTTTGTGATGATTCATAATACAAGTAATGTGGACTTTGGGAAACTTAAACTCGGAGTTGTTTACTTTTCTTTCTTGTTAAAATGAACATAGATGAAATATTCCCTTCATATATCTAATATCATGTGGTGACAATGTAGCCTAGAAATCCAGACCCAAATCTGAAAGGGTCTGGCACTGAGTAATGATGAAAACGGCCCAACTCGAGGTGCAGCACCAAGCATGCATTTGAAAATCTCACTGCACGCAATTGGATAACGCTACGACCAATCACAACAATACACAGGGTGACATATCCAGAGCCACATGCTTAGCCACCAAAGGAGCTACCTGGTAGATTAAACTGTCGTCATCTGTTTAGCTTGCCTCTGGCCTGCCTATATCAGATACACCGATGTAACTGGTGCAGCTCGGCTACAAGGGCATAGTTAATGAGCATCATTACTCCATGCCAGAGTAACTCGCTGAGCTAATTCAAATTGTGCTCTCGCGAAAACTCTGGATTTCCAGGGTAGTTATTTAAATTAGTGTCCAGCTGGCTAAAACTCTCCTGTTGACCATACTCCTGAAAATGATCCAATTCTGATGTTCAACATGTGTGAGTCAGGTCTGATTATTAATATTTTCTAATTAGTTTTAACACCTCAAAGCTTCATGAAGCAACATAGAATCACATGAAACTGTCACCTACACGCAACTAGGGCTGCAACGATTAGTCGAGATCAGGGCTGGCGATTGCCATAGGCGACCAAGGCGATTGCCTAGGGCGTCAAAAGTGTTGGGGACGCCATGTTGCCCTTAGGTCTACTTCCCATTAATAATAGAATTAGAACGACAAGCGAAATAAAACGTGTTTATTAAAGGGGTGATAGAATGATTATATTGAGTACACACTGTTCCTTATGGTCTCCTAATTGGATATGTAACATTGGTTGGGCTGAAAATGGCCTGGTTGATGTTTTATTGGCCGTTATGCATCCCTGTGTTTTGGCCCTATTTGAAACAAGAGCTTTTCTTCCAAATATGGTATGGTCGTGAATATTTAGATGAGCTGCGCGCTGATTGGTTGAGCGAATTGCCATACGCAGACATTAGAGATGCGCGCTGATTGGTTGAGCGAATCCCCAATACACAACCATTAGAGAAGCGACAGAATCTCATATTCCAGACACTGCAAGGTTTCATTACCAAATTCACTTCTGAGACTTTTTTATGTGAGAAATCAACTATATAAAGCTCAAATATGGGCCGTTTTACGAACATTTATGGCTAATTGCAAATATGGTAAGACTGTGTGTCGGACTAGCCTTCCTTCACAGACCCCAGCCTGCTGTGAGCTCCGTTAGGCTGGCAGCCCTGACAGAGCTCCAGGGCCTGCTGTGGGCTCCGTTAGGCTGGCAGCCCTGACAGAGCTCCAGGGCCTGCAACTCCCCTCTTCCTGCTAGCTTGTTACACCAGCAATCTCTTACCACATGTTACACACAATGTCACGCCACTTAGCTATACAACATCTAAATGTCTTATAAACCTAACAACGGTGTCCGATTTCAAGTTAATATTTGTTAAATTTAGCTAGGTGTTTCGTTAGCTGCGACTGTCCCTTCAATCCTATCTATGTGTAGCTACAAATCACGGCTAGTTAGCTTAATTTTTGGTCGTAATTCGAGTATATTTACAGTTTGAATTTCATCACGCCACTTATACAAGATCTCCCTAAAGGTCTTATAAAGCTAACAACGGTGTCCGATTTCAAGTTAATGAATTTTCAGAATCAGAATCAGAAAAGCTTTATTGCCAAGTACATTTTTTACACATACAAGGAATTTGTTTTGGTGTCGTAGGTGCCTGTCACACATTATCTAAAATAAGTTAAACAAACAGGTTAACAGAACAGACAATATAAGTATAAATATATAAATATATGTGTATATATATACACACACAGGATGTAACATAATAAAATAAGAGTAACAGTTAAGATAAAAAGAGCAGATTAAGTACAGTGGCATGTAGAGCCAGAGGTGGGTGTGGAGAGAGTCAGGGTGGTTTCCGGGCCTTGTTAATAAGGCTAGTAGCGGAGGGGAAAAAGCTGTCCTTGTGACGTGAGGTTTTGGTCCTGATGGACCTCAGCCTCCTGCCAGAGGGGAGTAGCTCAAAGAGTTTGTGTCCGGGGTGGGAGGGGTCAGCCACAATCTTTCCAGCACGCTTCAGAGTCCTGGTGGCGTAAAGGTCCTGGAGCGGTGGCAGATTGCAGCCAATCACCTTCTCAGCTGACCGAATGACACGCTGCAGTCTGCCCTTGGACAGTGGCAGCAGTGTACCAGATGGTGATGGAGGATGTGAGGATGGACTCAATGATGGCTGTGTAGAAGTGCACCATCATTGTCTTTGGCAGGTTGAATTTCTTCAGCTGCCGCAGGAAGTACATCCTCTGTTGTGCTTTCTTGACGAGGGAGCTGATGTTCAGCTCCCACTTGAGGTCCTGGGAGATTGTAGTTCCCAGGAAGCGGAAAGACTCCACAATGTTAATTGTGGATTCACAGAGGGTGATAGGGGCAGGTGGGGCTGAATTCTTCCTGAAGTCCACAACCATCTCCACTGTCTTTAGAGCGTTGAGATCTAGGTTGTTTTGGTTGCACCACTTCACCAGGTGGTCAGCCTCCGACCTGTAGGCGGACTCGTCTCCATCAGAGATGAGTCCGATGAGGGAGGTGTCGTCCGCAAACTTTAGAAGCTTGACGGATTGATGACTGGAGGTGCAGCTGTTGGTGTAGAGGGAGAAGAGTAGGGGAGAAAGAACACAGCCCTGAGGGGATCCGGTGCTGATGGTCTGTGAGTCGGAGATGTCTTTCCCCAGCTTCACATGCTGCTTCCGGTCAGAACAGTGGGGGTTTCGTTAGCTATGACTGTCCCTTCAATCCTAGCTATGTGTAGCTAGCTACAAATCACGGATAGTTAGCTTCATTTTTGGCGTAATTTCTGTATATTTACAGTTTGAATTTCATCACGCCACTTATTCAAGATCTCCCTAAAGGTCTTATAAAGCTAACAACGGTGTCCGATTTCAAGTTAATGAATATTTGTGAATTCCAGAGGAATTCTAAGAGGAGGCTAGCTAGCTCTCATTGATAGAGCTACATCCAGCAGCAGTCTCTATCAATGAGACTCACGGACAAGCGGCGTTTATTTCCCCAATCGTTTGTTTAAATAACTCAACACATCATAATTACACACATTAAAATATTAACTGGAACCTGTGGTAACAGATTGCTGGTGCAACAAGCTCGCTGACCGCGCTCTCACTCACATACACCGGGCATTTAGCTAGCAGGAAGAGGGGAGCTGCAGGCCCTGGAGCTCTGTCAGAGCACCAGCGTGTAGTAGTCCATTATCCAAAAACCGGTGACTTTGCGCGGGTATGGAGTGCTGTCGGCTGCAAGCCATAACGGAGCTCCAAGTACCTCAGAGCAGGCCGGGGTGTGTGAAGGAAGGCAGGCTGGGCAGCGAGGCAACAACACAGGCAGCACCGGCGCTGAACTCCGACACACAGTCGGACAACATTTGCAATTAGCCATCCATTTTTGTAAAACGGCCCATATTTGAGCTTTACATAGTTGATTTCTCGCATAAAAAAGTTTCAGAAGTGAATTTTGTAATGGAATAGCAGAGATCTGCGTGACCTAGCTAGATTCAGAAGACTACCTGATCTCAGGTCAGTTGTGTAGCCTATGTAAATGTACTACCTGATCTCAGGTCAGTTGTGTAGCCTATGTAAATGTTGGGGCGTGACTGTTCTCTTAAGGTTCCGGATTTTGAGATGCTTGCGTAAGCAACTCAGCTTTGTTGGGATTCGCCCGTTTTCAGCGGCAGTTTCAAAATATGAGATTTTCATAGTAAAGGGGTGTCAATGGGATTTTGAGCTTCTATGTATGTCCTATTTACCCACCGAACTGTCGTTATTCAACTATGACAGGGTAAAATCAGTTTTGCATTCTATCACCCCATTAAACATGATCATCCTAGGGCGCCCCCTCAGCCACACGTTTACTTGTCAATTTTTCATTACGTGACGTTTCCAGACTCAAACACACGGAGCTCTGAAGCAGACCTGTGCGTCGCTTAGTGTCCACTCTCGCTGTAGAAATAGAGACGAGCAGCGGCACAGACACGGAGCTGCAGCAGCGCACCTTCCGTGGTCAGTGCAGCTTCAGGTTTCTAATGGACGCGCTCTGCTGTGGGCATGCTGCAGCAGATGTGTCCCTATTTCTGCCTAGTTTTGTGTTTCCACCTCTGATGTAGAGCAGCCTAGCCTAGAAGCCACTTCCCTAAACTGTCGCATTCAGAGACCAGCGTCCCAAACGGGGCTCTGAGTCTGTCAGGAGGTCTGACATCTACCGTATCAGCAAAGCAATCACGTAATGCACAGCAGGCTAATGTGCAGGTGGATTACTTTCTGAAATATAGTGACTTTATTCTTGTAATAGTCTATTGTATTATCACTTTATTTTCTCACAATATCACAACTCCTCCAAACCAGAGAGAACACAGATTAGATATACTGGGCCAGATTTACTAACACTGGCGCAGTTTGCGCTGCGTCTGTTTATGCGAGTTCGGTAATAGCGCACGCTATGCTTCCACATTCTGCGTAGTATTTATCAACCCTGACACCCATCAGCCAATCAGCGTCTTTCTCCGCCCACTAGACCGTAAATTGCGCTGTAGCAAAGCAGTACTGGTGCTATGATATGGCTGAGTGCAGACTGTGATATTCCCACTGCTGATGCTATGACTATTTAAATGATCCTGATGCCGATATATTTGTAATGTAGCGAGGAGTTTAACAACTGCTGGAATGGGATGTGAACACTGAGTGGGAGATTCAATTTAATCTTTGATTTCTTCCAGTAACTCTAATATTGCATGGCTGCTTGATCTGTAACGCTAAATGATGTTGTGTTCACTGACAAAGGGTGATTCTTGTGTTAACGATATTTTCAGCCTCGCCTATGTCTTCGTCATGCTCAGATTACTGTTGCCATTTCACCAGCGGCATAAAGGTCTACTCGATTGCGGCTGGTTCAGACCTGCTTTAAGAGGCGGAGAATTTCCCCCTCACAATAGAGGCGCGCTCTTACTGACAGTCTTTGTAAATACCACGGAGTATATAATTAGGCGCACTTTGCGCTTATCCTCCCACCTTTTTGGGTGGAACTCCCACTTTCCCCATGACCCTCCCACGAACGCATATTGAAAGCGCAACTTGTCTCTTCTCGCTCATGTGGCAGACAATCTGCCATTTTACCCAAGTGCGCCCTGTTTGTAAATAGCCCGCATCGGTTACGTCCGTCTTTGCGACCAATTAGCGCCTGGAAACAGGCGCAAACGGCTTGATAAATCTAGCCCACTGTATTTTGAATGTGCACAAAGTTTTGAACATGAGCAGAAATCTTGCTCAAACACATCTGAAATATTACAGTCCAGGGGTTTATTAATTCATTAAAATGAATTAATGTATCATTCAGGTCAATAATTTTAATATGCACATTTAAAGGTCCAATATGTAATATTTGTACTGTAATAAATCCAAAAATGACACCAATGCCTCATCAGATATTAAGGAAACATGTTAAACTGAAATACTATCTTTTCTGACAACAATGCTAATGTCAGTATTTTTTCTTTTTGAAATTTACATTCCGTGACAGAATTTGTGTTTATGTGTGTTGTGTGTGTGTTGTTATCAACGGCCCAGTTTGACAGCCAGGCCGGGTTGCCAGATATACCTGTAAAAACGTAAACCCAGCGAGCTACAGCTGTAACGGTAGTACAGCCATGAAAGCAGCAAACAAACAAACAGGATCAATGGAGATAGATTCTACATGACATTAAATAAAAGAAAACAGCATGTTACTAACAGTTGTGTGACCAGAGACATAACAACCCCCTGGTAAATATTGGAGATGTATTTGAAAAATGGAGACAGCTTAGATCCCAAAAGGTCGCAGAGTTGGCTTATTTTCTCCTGAACAGGTAAGCATTAGCTTCAGGCTAATTTATCACAGCTACTAGGGGCATTTTTTGTCATTTCAACATTTGTGTACTCACATTGAATTATATAGCTAGAGTACCCGAGTTGGTTACACGCAAAAGCAATTGAGACACAGCCAGTAAAGTGATCCCGACTGGTCCTGGTTAACGCCGCCATGCTAACCCTGCTAACGTTACCGGGAGGACCAGACAAGCAGCCCACGGCTGTTTACAGCGTATAGCCTCGTCAGCGGCTGCAGCCGACAACGGTGAGTTATTTTAAGCCACGAGAGGGGGGCTGTAAATCAGGAAGAGAGGACTGTGAGTTTGCAGTGTGTTTAGCGATTGTTGCCGTAATTCTAAGCCAATGAAGTGTGTTCCGTCGGTAAGGTAGCTAGTGGTATTTTTAGCGTTTCGTATTGTAATTCTAAGCCGAGGAAGTGTGCCTGACTCGCGTGTGGAGAGGACAGTGAGGTTGTTGTGTTTTTAGCGGTTCATACTGTAATTTTAAGGCGAAAAAGTGTGTCTGTCAGTTGGTTACAGAGCTCCGCGTGAGCACGGGCTTTTATGACAATATAGCCAGCATCTACCGTTAGCTACTCCGCTGTGCTGTGGAGTAATGTCTGGCTATGTGAGACTAGCATCTAACGTTAGCTACTCTGCTGTGCTGTGGAGTAATGTCTGGCTATGTGAGACTAGCATCTACCGTTAGCTACTCCGCTGTGCTGTGGAGTAATGTCTGGCTATGTGAGACTAGCATCTACCGTTAGCTACTCTGCTGTGCTGTGGAGTAATGTCTGGCTATGTGAGACTAGCATCTACCGTTAGCTACTCCGCTGTGCTGTGGAGTAATGTCTGGCTATGTGAGACTAGCATCTACCGTTAGCTACTCCGCTGTGCTGTGGAGTAACGTCTGGCTATGTGAGACTAGCATCTAACGTTAGCTACTCTGCTGTGCTGTGGAGTAATGTCTGGCTATGTGAGAAAAGTGTCTAGCAACGTTGTTGTGAATGCTGCGGTCTCAGCCTGGCAACCCCCGTGAACTTCGAGTCTGGGCAGGAGGGGGCGGGGGAGACGACTCTCCAGTATTTTGAATTGGTAGTGCAGTAACTATTTTAACCGCTAGCTGCCAGTATTACACACAATATTACATATTGCACCTTTAAGGTGGTTACTTCCTCAACAAAAGAAGCAAAAATGGGAAGAGTAAATGTTGCCTAGGCTACATGTGTGCTGACTCAGATATAATTAGAAACATCGATCCAAAGGAGAATAAATAGATGAAAGCAATACAGAATGCCTGAGAGCCTTACTGCAATATATTCCATTATGTTTTTATATTTGGATTGTAATCTCTGTTTCCCTTAAGATAAACATATTTCCAACATAAATTGATTCAGAAAAAGGTAAAAAAAATAAAATTCACCAGAATGCAGGAAATTAAGTATTTAATGCTCAACATTTTCAGGGGGTGGACCCCCAGACCCCCCCCATCATAAGTCACCATGCACACAAATCTGGAAACAAAACACTGGCCTTTGGGTTGCCAGACCAGTTATGATTAGACCAAATTTTGGTGCCATCTAACTTACATGGAAGCTAGAAACTAAAATGAACATACATTGCTACTCTATTGCACTGTGGAGATCTGGCAATGTGAGACTGGGGGGGGGGGGGCACAAAACTCAATCTCGCCTAGGGCAGCCAAAGGGCTAGAACCGGCCCTGGTCGACATTATCAACGACGTTGATTATAAAAATTTGTCGACACATAATTTCATGTTTGACGTGTCGTTCCAGATAAGTTCTTAAGGGGCAGGGCTCCAAACTGCCACCGACCATTATTTGAGACGGTGCGAGTAATTTTTAAAACTACTCACACTTGTGCGACCTGCAAATTTAGTGACTTTTTATTTTTTTATTTCATGTTGAGAAGGAGGAGAGAGTGAGTCTGCCAGAGTTGGCCAATGTGTGTGAGAGGGAATGTGATTAGTTACTGCGTGGGTAGGTAACGTCATCTACACTCGTGTGTCTCGCTTTCATAGCATCATACTCATCATTCACAGATGCTGTTGCACAGCGCTGTTGTTACCATGTTTCCGTGAACATCATGATGTTGCAGTCCATAATACATTTACGAGTGGTGATCTGCAGCTGAGGATCATCCATTTTGTTTGCTAAAGACTGTACAATGGCGAGGAAAATGCTGCAAAGTGATAGCCAATAAGGAGTTAGCCTTAGCCTAACGTTAGCACCCTTCTCTTTGTTTACGGTCTTAACCCCGCTTGCCTGCCCAAAGGTTCAGATAAAGTTCTGGGGCCTCATGTATAAACGTTGCGTACGCTGGTTTTCATGGACACTTTGTGATGTATAAAAAATAGGGCTGTCAATCGATTAAAAAAAATTTACTAATTAATCGCACATTTTGCTGTAGTTAATCACGATTAATCGCATTTTTAAATTGAGACTGAAGCTTGTAGTAATGGATATTTAAATGCTAAATCACTTAACTTTGCAAATATGAAGAAAAAACAAACAAGGAAAGGTTCTGCTAAGTTCAGAATGTTTAATATCTTTCAGAACAACAGCAGCAACAATTTGGCTTATTTAGTCCTGCTGAAGGCTGCTGAAACGGCTAGAAACTGTCCGACTTGAGAGCAGATTTTTGTCACCACCCCCAATATTAGCCACATACCTAATATACCATATTCTGAATAATATACAAATTATATATACAAATTATATATATATATATATATATATATATATATATATATATATATATATATAGAATATAAATTACAATCTAGGCAGTACTTAATATCATAAATATTATAATATACATAGTGTTTAATCTGAATGACTAAGCAAAGCACATATATCTAAACACAGAAATGCCAGCCTGGTCTCACTGAATTCCGTAAAATGGGCACGGACTGGTAACAACTCATTCCGTGGTGGTGGTACGGAATGTGTGAAAATTCCGTACCACCACCACGGAAAACAACGCCGATGTAAAGTCCCCAAGTTGGTTGAGGGTGGTGGATGGGTAAAACAGGACTTTCACTCAGGAGAGCGGAGTTCGCGTCCCGCGTGTGGCATTTGTCGGTTGTATTTTTATTTTATTTTTTAAGCGTGTCCCGCGTGTGGCACGGAACCGTAAGCCCACCCACGACCTTTTCCTGAACCCAACCGTCCCGTTCTTGTCGCGTGTCACGGAACCGTAAGCCCACCCACCGTTTTTTTTTCGGCGATCCGCGTGTCACGTAAGCCCGTATTTCGTTTTCGGCGATCCGTGTTCATTACACGGAATTCTTCCGTGACAGTTTAACGGATTTTGTTGTAATTCCGTGAAACTGCCACGGATTTTGAGTTAAGGGTCCGTGCCCATTTTACGGAATTCTGTGAGATCAGGTTGGAAATGCACATCAATATCAATATCAATGTTACACATTAAACCAGTAACCCAAAACCACAAAGGTGTATGTTGGCCTAAAGGGAAAACAGTGAGTGTAGTTTTAGATAGCGACGCTGTGCACAGCAATCCATTACCAATGTAAAGCGATTGACTACATTTCCCTTCCAGCACCGCAACCAGGAAGTAGCTTGTGTGACAGTGAGACGCACCAATTTCAAACATTTACTGGAATATAGTCACGGATACTATCGAGTCGACAGCGTTAAACATCAGACTGCAAATAAGGTTTTATCAGCGTGACCAACGTAACAGTTATCAAGCAAACAAATCGCGCACGTACACATCGGCAGCACAGCAGTCGAGACAAATCAAACTTAAACCGCAGCTCAATGTAGCGAAACAGCAGCTTACCGGTGGCGCCTCTCTCCTGACGAGACAACATGTCGGAACTAGTACTCGGTCCCGTTTATAGCCTTATATACTGTCTATGTTTATAGCCCGTGCTCATTCATTTCTGGATTCTAACACATCGTCTTTTTTCTCTTTTGGGATCTTACTGGTCCATGTTTCAACTCTTGACTGGCCCGTAGGCCTACTTCCATCAGGTAAGTCCCTCCTAGAGTAGCGCCGCCTGCTCTTATGGAGACGTATTACGTTTCTCAGCCGCCACATGAAGTAAACAAACACAGCTGCATTAATTTCGTTAATTTTTTTTAACGAGTTAAATATTAAAAAATTAACGCAAAAATTAACGCGTTAATTTTGACAGCCCTAATAAAAAATTAACTTGACGTGAGAATGTGCGGGCCGTCACGCAAACTGTTGAGCAGTCGCGAGAATGTGCGGGCCGTCCGCAAAATCTTTTCTGGCTCTGTAACGTGGCGAATTCTAACTGAGAAGTGCCGAAAATTACTAAACATTACAAAATAAAGTTTCCGCTACAGTTACTGGCATACGTCTGTAACGTTGTCTATGAAAGAAAACAAAAATTATATCCGCTGATACTCCATAAAAGTTTGATCATTCATGTGGATAATGTTTCACATCTTTCACACAACTGTTTAATTCGCAGGCTCCTTAATCTCTGTTAAACATGAGGACAGAAAATGATTGATACATCCACTTATAAAATACTTTCAGTCATCCTCTGTATTTCCCATAGATGAAATATCTTACTCGCGGAAAATTACACGGAAAATGCAGTAGTTTCTAGAGTCTTTAGTTGCTGGGGCTCAGACATCCATGGTGCACAGGAGGCGGGACGCACGGATCCATCTCCCTAGGAACAAACGCTGTGTTGGGGGGACTAACTCATGTGATGCGTCATTAATCCCGTGGATGATTTAAAGTGACTGCTGTCAGTGCTCAAAGCATCAAAGAGAGCTTCATAAGTATTCAACCTCGAGAAACCCAACAGCTCTGCAGCTCTCTGGTTGTGTTTAAATGTAGAGAACAGAGGGAAGTGTTTGCTAAATGTTAACAGTCATTTTGTTTTTTAACTTTAGGTTAAGTAAGTGTAAACTCACCTACAGAAGTTGTGAGAACATTTCATCAGTTCTCAGCTCAAAGTCTTCTGGTCTGGAGAAGTTAGACCTGAGTGGAAACAAACTGCTGGACTCTGGAGTTGAGCTGCTCTCTGACGGTCTAAAAAGTCCCAACTGCAAACTCCAGAGACTCTGGTAAGAACATCCAGATGTTTGTGGTGATTCATAATACAAGTCATACGGAATTTGGGACACTTAAACTGGGAGTGGTTTACTTTTCTTTCATATTACAGTGAACATAGATGAAATATTCCCTTCAGATATCTTATATCATGTGGTGACAATGTAGCCTAGAAATCCAGACCCAAATCTGAAAGATTAGTGTCCAGCTGGTTAAACTCTCCTGTTGACCATACTCCTGAAAATGTCCCAATTCTGATGTTCAACATGTGTGAGTCAGGTCTAATTATTAATATTTTCTGATTAGTTTTAACACCTCAAAGCTTCATGAAGCAACATAGAACCAAATTAAACTGTCACCTACACGCAACTAGGGCTGCAACGATTAGTCGACATAATAGACTATGTTGATTATTAAAATTTGTCGACCCATAATTTCATTGTTGACGTATCGTTCCAGATATGTTCTTAAGGGGCAGGGCTCCAGACTGTGACCGACTATTTTTTGAGAGGGTGCAAGTCATTTTTAAAACTACTCACACTTGTGCGACCTGCAAATTTTGTGACTTTTTATTTTTTTATTTTATATTGAAAAGGAGGAGAGAGTGAGTCTGCCAGAGTTGGCCAATGTGTGTGAGAGGGAATGTGATTAGTTACTGCGTGGGTAGGTAACGTCATCTACACTCGTGTGTCTCGCTTTCATAGCGTCACACTCATCATTCTCAGATGCTGTTGTTACCATGTTTCCGTGAAAATTATGATGTTGACAGAGAACAACAAAAATTTGACAGGAAGAGTTATAGATTTTAACAAATACATTAAGAAACACTAAGTCTACATTATAGTTGTTATACAACATTTATTATAATATTTATTTGTATTTATTTTATAAATCTTCTCTTACACAAAACAAACTCTGATCGGAAAACTGTGTTTAAATGTCTCCTTCCAGCCTGAGAGACTGCTTGTTAACAGCAGCCAGCTGCCGGTCTTTGACCTCTGCCCTCAGCGACTCCTCTGATCTCAGAGAACTCAACCTGAGTCTCAATGACCTAAGGAACCAGGGGGTGGAGCTGCTCTCTGATTGGCTGAGAAAACCCCAGTGTAGACTGGAGATACTGAGGTGAGACTTCTCAAACAGACAGTTTTCTGTTAATTCTTTCTTCCCTGGACACCTGTTCTGTTAATAATATAATTTATCTAGTTTTTAATTTCAGATAATTTCAGTGTTAGTCAGACTCAGACTGCAAACTTGTTTCAGTCTGTCACTTCATCCTAGCACAATACAGTTAACCCTTGTGATTCTTTTGGTCAAACATGAAAAAAACTTTTTTTTCCCACATATTATAGCTTTTTCTGACGTTTGTATCCCATTTTTGGACATTTTGTCGCTTTTGACGGAGTTTTTGCTGCTTTTTCTGGTGTTTTAGACGTCCCATATTTCTGATATGAAAAAACCAAACGGGTCAAATTTGACCCGAGGACAACGTTTAAAGGTCCCATGACATGGTGCTCTTTGGATGCTTTTATATAGACCTTAGTGGTCTCCTAATACTGTATCTGAAGTCTCTTTTATATAGACCTTAGTGGTCCCCTAATACTGTATCTGAAGTCTCTTTTATATAGACCTTAGTGGTCCCCTAATACTGTATCTGAAGTCTCTTTTATATAGGCCTTAGTGGTCCTCTAATACTGTATCTGAAGTCTCTTTTATATAGACCTTAGTGGTCCCCTAATACTGTATCTGAAGTCTCTTTTATATAGACCTTAGTGGTCCCCTAATACTGTATCTGAAGTCTCTTTTATATAGACCTTAGTGGTCCCCTAATACTGTATCTGAAGTCTCTTTTATATAGACCTTAGTGGTCCCCTAATACTGTATCTGAAGTCTCTTTTATATAGACCTTAGTGGTCCCCTAATACTGTATCTGAAGTCTCTTTTATATAGACCTTAGTGGTCCCCTAATACTGTATCTGAAGTCTCTTTCCCGAAATTCAGCCTTGGTGCAGAATTACAGCCACTAGAGCCAGTCCCACAATGAGCTTTCCTTAGGATGTACCATTTCTGTGTCTGAAGCTATTGAGGAGGAGAGAGGGGGGGGGGCAAGGTGGAGGGTGGGGGGGGGGCCTTGACCAACTGCCCCTTTGCTCATTTGAAAGCCATGATGTCTCTCTCTCTCTCTCTCATGGGTGGGCCAAATTCTCTAGGCGGGCAAAGCAGAGAAAGGGGAGGTAACCTTGTTTGTTATGACCTCATAACAAGCAGATTCCAAAACGGCTCATCTGAGCTTTCATTTTCTCAAAGGCAGAGCAGGATACCCAGGGCTCGGTTTACACCTATCACCATTTCTAGCCACTGGGGGACCATAGGCAGGCTGGGGGAACTCATATTAATGTTAAAAAACCTCATAAAGTGAAATTTTCATGCCATGGGACCTTTAATGTTCGATACAACTCAAGTAGCAGCCAATAAGTCAGAGTATTATGGTTGTTGTTATGGTTTGACATTTTGTGGAATTTGCTTTTATTCTCTCTGAGTCAGATGTTCAGACTGATACCACTCTCATGTCTGTACGCTAAATATAAAGCTACAGCCACTTAGCTTAGCATAAAGGCTGGAAACTGCTAGCTGGCTCTGTCCAAAGGGAACAAAATCCACTATCAACTTGTGACAGTTTGTCTAAATCCGTTTCGTGTTTTCCCTATACGGGGTGCCAGCCAGGTCTCTTTCCTAACATCTAAGATAGTCTTAGTATAGTTTAAGGTTTAGGTCAGTTGTATTTTGTATGTTTAGTTTTGGATATAGGTCATACCACACAAGCGCGCACACATATAAAAATGTACACCCTATACACATTAAACAACGAAAAGATAAACCCAACAAAACACAACGCACATTTCAAGGTTCAAATCAAACGTTCATATATTTAACACAAAAAGTAAGCAAAGCACTCAAGTCCCACAAGAAAAACATTTATTGTCCAAGTTTACAAAATATAGAAGTCCACACAAAAATCCAACAAAAACTTAATGAACTTAGTTCATTTTTGGAGCACAACAAGAAAATAGTTCAGTTTAGTCATGTAATCCGCTCGTAGTGCACAGAAACAAAAATACAGACACTTTCAGGTAAAGTAAAAGAGTTTGTTGACTTACAACTTACAACTTTCCAGTCAGTCAGTCAAATCGTCAGTGCCGTCAGTCCGTGAATCCAGTCCGGTGTTTATCAGAAGTTTTGGGTGAAGACCGCTGTCGGTGAGCTGCTGAGAGGTGGAAGTGAAGTGATCCGGAGTTTTCAGGTAGGCCGTCCAGTGGCGATTTAAGCGATTAAAACGTTTTTAAGGGATTAAGACGACCTTAACTATAACTGCCGTGCAGCGGTTTGTTTAATTTGTACTCAAACGGAAGTTTAAAATCTACAATTCCCCATTTTATAGGCGGTTACGTGCCAGACGAGCCCACTAAAGCTGTATTTATAGTGGACAGGGTTAATGGTCCCGTCGTTGACTGTCTTGGTACCAGTAAGGAGTCTCACTGTTCCATGTTAAACCAGCTGCAGGCAAGATGGTTACAGCAGTCAAGACCTCATATAATAAATCATCTCCACGGTCTCCAGATCTCCAAAAGAGAGAAAAAGGTTTTATTTTAATCTTCGACCTGATGAGGAAAAAGCTGCTGCTGATGACAGAATTAATTTGCCTGTTGAATTGTAACACTGAGTCAGAAATTACACCCTGATTTCTGACTTATGTTTGGACATTTGAAGTCCCAAAAAAAAGAATACACAAGAGATAATAAAGACTAGGTATTGATGCACCTGATAGTGTTTGTACAGTACAGGCCAAAAGTTTGGACACACCTTCTCATTCAATGTGTTTCTTTATTTTCATGACTATTTACATTGTAGATTCTCACTGAAGGCATCAAAACTATGAATGAACACATATGGAATTATGTACTTAACAAAAAAGTGTGAAATAACTGAAAACATGTCTTATATTTTAGATTCTTCAAAGTAGCCACGCTTTGCTTTTTTTGATAACTCTGCAAACCCTTGGTGTTCTCTCAATGAGCTTCATGAGGTAGTCACCTGAAATGGTTTTACCTTCACAGGTGTGCTTTGTCAGGGTTCATTAGTGGAAGTTTTTCCCTTATTAATAAAAAAGCAAAGGGTGGCTACTTTGAAGAATCTAAAATATAAGACATGTTTTCAGTTATTTCACACTTTTTTGTTAAGTACATAATTCCATATGTGTTCATTCATAGTTTTGATGCCTTCAGTGAGAATCTACAATGTAAATAGTCATGAAAATAAAAAGGAAACGCATTGAATGAGAAGGTGTGTCCAAACTGTTGGCCTGTACTGTATTACTGTGGTATTAAACCAATGTGTTTCTCTCTCAGGTTGTCATACTGCACAGAGAGGGGCTGTGAGTCTCTGGCCTCGGCTCTGAAGTCGAACCCTTCACACCTCAGAGAACTGACGCTGGACATAAGTGATCCAGAAGAATCAAGTCTGAAGCTGCTGTCTGATTTACAGAAGAACAAAAGATACAAACTGCAGACACTGGTGGTGTCTGAGGGATTTCTTTGGACATAAATCGGATCAGAACTAAAAGACAACAATGGATCATTTTCCTCCTTCTGTCGGCACCAAATGATCTGAACTACAGGTGTGAAAGTGACCTTTAATTCATTATGACTCTTCTCTCTTTAAAGATGCAGTAGGTAAGTCTTATAAAACAAACTTTCTGTCATGGTTGCTGACCCTATGATCCAGTAAAACTACATGAATTATGTAATATAAAAAAATCCAGCTCCACTGGCACCTCCTACAGCCTGTACTGCAATTGGCAAAATTCCACCGCTCCCGGTTGATTTTCTCCAATCAGAGCCACGGGGTCTATCTGCCTGTCAATCACTGCTCAGGCACGCACACATATATAATAGCATTCTCCGCTCCCCCTTCCCCGCGCACAAGCTGCAGAAAGATTTCCCAAAACTCCGTGAATATTGTAGTGGCTTTTCAGAGGTGGCGTGAGCTGCAGGATTTTAAAGATCTGAAGAACGATGCAGATGTAGCCACATTTCCTCTCAACAGGTAACATAATTACCATGAATGATTTATCTTTCACTTGGTTATTAGGAGTCAAAAGTCCACAAAGATACGTTGGTGAGGATAATAGTAACGTTTGCACAGTGGTCGGTCAGATATGATGCTGAAATGGCTAACACTAGCTTATTGGTTGGCATCGTTTTACTGTTGGTGAGTAAAGTTAACATTGTGTTAGTGTTTAGTTATTGAAAATGTTGTCTGACATGCATAGGCATTTGTGTCAAACTCTGTTGTGTGGGAGGGGCTTAGGAGACGGTTTGGGCTTCAGCAGAAAGGGGGGGGGGACTGACAAGTTGTCGATGTTCAAATTTGTTGGCAAAGTCCTGGATCTTCATAGCCTGGGTAAACCCTGACGACCTTCCGGCAAATTTGAGATTTGCTCTGCAGGTCAGTCTGGCGAAGAGCCCATTCAAACCCATTTCCAATGTCCTCAAAATTGAGGCACCAATTACAACTGCTGAGGCGGGCTTTACACCAATCACAACCGTTGAGGCGGGCTTTACGTGACAAGGATAGCGCAGCGACGGCGAGCAGCTTTTTGTTTACATTCAACATGACGGTTACCGAAGCCGTGCTTCACCATGACCAGGGACCGGCAGGTCAGTCTGACATATGCCGATTTTATACCGGTCAATGCTTTAATTAACTGACAACATAAGTTACACGAGTTACAGTTCTCAAGGACGCACGCACACACTGACTCAGTCTCTGTTTCCTTTCTCTCAACTTCCCCTGTGCGCGGTGTACATTCACCAACGGTGTGAAGCGGCGGTCCGCGCTATTCTTGCACATGTAGGGAGCCTCGTGAATTAACCTGCAACATGTCAGCTGTTTGGAAATTCTTCAGCGTGTGTGCAGAAGATAACAAGTTAGCAATATGCAACACCTGCAAGGAAAAAGTAGGGCGTGGTGGAGGGACCACACCAAAAACCAGAATCACATTTTTTTTGTTGGATGTGGAAAGCGTCACCCGGATCGTTGCTCTGATTGGTTGAAGGACTATCCAATGAGCCTAGAGGCATTTGAGTGGCGTCCGTTGGTGACGCCCCTCTGGAAATGAACTGTCAATGAACCTTTCCCAGACCCACTCTCAGTTACAACTGAGAAGGGTCTTGTGTTAACCAGGCTAGAATCTTCACAATCTTACCTACTGCAGCTTTAAGGACACAATGCTCAAAACTCCTCAATCAGAAGTCAGAGGGTATCTGAGCACCAGCTACCAGCTCAGAGATTACTCCTCTCTGTGTAACGTAGGAGCGTAATATACTGGAGGGGGGGACGGACACACACACACACTAGGACTGTTGGAACGAATACCGAAATTTGAATATAATTTGAATAGTAAAAAAATCAATACTATTCGAATGCTGAAATTACTATTCGAATGTGACTTTTTTTTATAAATATGTTGGCTAACGTTAGTTAATCTCCTTCTCCTCGCCTTGACCTACCCGCATGTGTGATTCATGTCATGTCTTATGAACAATAACAGCGGGAGTGAGAAACACAAGGCATTGTGTGGTCTAAGACAACGTTAAGTACCGAGTAATGTTAGCAACATCACAGAGCTGACGTTACGTAGCGAGTAACGTTAGTACACGGGGGAGTGACCGGCTCCGGCTGGAAATCGTAAGGAGGACGGGAAATAGTTTTAACATTACTTTAAAATCGCCATCCACCGAGCCGAAAAGCTAATGTTATCAATAGTTAGCTCGTTCTGGTTTCCTAACTGCGTCGGGAGGTAACGTTAGCGTAGCTGGTAGCTTCATGGAGAAAGCTAAAGGTTATGTTAGCTCCCCTACAGCTGTCAGAGTTAGCTTCCACGTCATATTATCTTCTTACAGCTGTATTCTCAGTAAAGTCATAATCTGCTGGGAACAAGTTGCTTATAAATCACTAAAATAGTAGTGACCGTTGTAACAACAACCACATGCTTGTAGTGGCATTGACAATGCGTAAGCCTGAGTAGTGTAGAACATATTTAACAGGCTGCAATTGAGCATTAAATATTCTAATATTATTTGAATATTAAAAAAAATCTCAAATGGAATTTGAATGGTATTATAGTGGAAGATTGACAGCTCTAACACACACACACAGAGGAACATGTCCCTCTGCACTTTTGCAGGCAGTGTTGGACCCCCACATTTTACAGTCAGAAAAACTGTAAAATAAATCAACATTTTACTCCTCACTTTACACTTTTACACCTTTGTTGTTTTTGTGTAAATGTTTTTAATTACTTTTAATTACTGTGCCAACATACCATCATATATATAACTGAAGGAAAAGTATCTTTCTTTAGTTATCTTATTACTACAATTTCCTATTGTTCCAACAATCACCACTCTGGTTTGGTTGAAATAAACCCATAATTCACCCATTTACATGTGGAGATATGCTGGCTCTATACACGCTAAAAGTCCTGATTATTTACATGGAGTCTGGTGGAGATATGCTGGCTCTATACACGCTAAAAGTCCTGATTATTTACATGGAGTCTGGTGGAGATATGCTGGCTCTATACACGCTAAAAGTCCTGATTATTTACATGGAGTCTGGTGGAGATATGCTGGCTCTATACACGCTAAAAGTCCTGATTATTTACATGGAGTCTGGTGGAGTTTGGTGATGGTGATTTCGGGGCTGTTTCATGTTAAACTAAAAGGATCTTACTCTTTAACTAAAAGGTCTATCTCTGTAGGGATCCATCCCATAATGTTGTCAGACACTTAGAATAATAATCTGAGTCTGTCAGCAGCAACAACAGAACTTTTAGTGGACTCTATCTGATGCTGAACATTAGTCCTGTAGGGTTACATTACAGTTTGTTTCACGGCTGCCTGTTACAGCGTTCATCGCTCAATACTGGACCAGTTTCAAAGTTTCAGTTTGTTCACATCAGTTTGGACTTCAATGTCTGGGAAAATAGGGTTCAGGTTAAAAAGAAAACGGAAATCCCCCCCTAAACATTTTGCTTTTGTTGCAGCTCCGGTTGCCTTTTCCAAGCAGTTGAGGTATCGGTGATTTTGGAGGTAATTACTATGATTCAGCATGAATATCTGATTCTTTTCTCCACGTTTTATCCTTGTTGTATATACTTTTATATATGTACAAGCACAGTACTTGAGGAGCAAACAAAGCATTTCACTGCATAATGTTGAGGGACAAATAGAAACCTTAAAACCCTGAAACAGTATTGGTGGGAATCTCTTGGCACCTCACGATACTAAACCGATTATTGATGCATCTCGATGCAACAATTTTTTTATGTACATTTATTTGTCACACACAAGTTTTAATGAAATGTTTTGTCTACTGAGGTTTTTATTTTGTAGTCATTCCATGCTTAAGCCTTCAACATGCTTGTGAAAGTCACCTTCTGTCCCATTAATCTTCCATGTCAGAGGCCCAGTCATGTTTAAAGGTGGAGAATTGACTTCTTAGAACATGAGGTGGTCAGATGTAATGTGATAAAATGATGAACAGCCTATATGTGTTTTGCCTAATTATTTTATGTATGTCTTATTAGATCATGTGTATATTTACAAAATTAAATTATTTCTTTCCTTTTGGCCATTTTTTTGTGTTTTTTTTTCTGCACTCTTGCCTAAACTCTAAGTTGTTGTCCATTATCCCATCCTCTTTCATCACTCTGTTTTCTGATTTTTACTTGTCTGGAGATAGTAACTTTTAAATAAAAATCAACACATTTAAAAAATGAGGAAATCGTGATGCATCTAAGAATAGATCATTTTTCCCACCCCTATGAAACAGTGTGCGTCAGTAATGCCGTCATAGCTTCCTAACACTAAAGATAAACTGTGTATTACCAATATTAACTCAGGGTCCTACTCAACTCAAAGGATCCTTTCCATAATGTTGTCAGACACTAAGAATAATAATCTGAGTCTGTCAGCGCCGGCAAAAACAATTTTTAATGGACGCTGACTCACGGTTTCCAAATACCTCGAGTGGTTACATTGAAGCAGCAGTCTTGCTCAATACTAGCCTAGAAATCTAGACACCCTAGTGGCAGCAAATTTATTTTGCAGCCAGGGGGGTCTAGGCACTCTCCATTGACTTGTGAGCTGGAAAAACCAAATTTTGGTCAGGCCAATCACATTGTGTATAGAGTTGGTGGGCGGGGCTTATGGCTGCTGCTGCTGGGAACAGCGGACTTCTGGAAGAGTTGGAGTTAAGCTTTTCTTTAAAGAACGTCACAGAAATCATTCTTAAAAAAAGATGTGTTCGGAGTTCTGCCGACTGGATGAAGCAAAAGTTTAATTTATCAACTAGCTTCGCTACCTTCTTCGTTGCTCTGATTGGTTGGAGCGCTATCCTATTACGTGCAAAGGGAATTTGAAAGACAACCGTTTATCCCGCCCCTCAGATTGAGCTCCGTCAATGGAAAGATGGAGAACCTTGTTCTCTTTGTCATAGACGCACCAACCCCACTTCCTGTCTCTGGATGCATCCGGACCGATCTGCTGCATCCCTCGTCTCCATAGCAACGATAAAATGACACATGATGGAGTTTCCCTTAAGTATGTGTTCGTGTTTCTTTTTGCTTCAAACCTGAGTGTCAATCAACCAGTGAAACCAAACTAAATCTGAAATCAGTCAACACAGCCTGCGACACATCCTGAACCTACAGAGGCTCAGACCTTCACACACTTTATGCTGTCTGTCCAAACGGCCACTCACACAACTTTATGTTAAATTCTAGTGGAGATGGAGCAACATGGCGTCATGGGGTCAGCCCAATGTTCCCACATTTCTTAGATCT